>NW_026115070.1:3754553-3844634 GCF_025201925.1 Gopherus flavomarginatus
TTAAGTGGGAAAGTCTGGCTTAGACTGTAATTCCCTCTGCTCTCTGTGTAATTCTCTTTTCTGTTTAAGTGTCAAACAGATGAATGAGTCTCTGGGTAAACCCTCTAAGAGTAGTCCTTCAAATTATATGTTAAGTAAATGGCCTTTGCCCAATGGGCCATGTGTCTTCGTCTAGGTGGCAAGCCTCATGAAGGAGGACTCGGGTAGTCTTGTGAGTAAGAATGTTTAAGGGAAGAGACCAGGAGGGGTGGGGGGCTAGTTGAGAAGCCCACCCTCCTAGCTAAACTGGTAGTGGAAGAAGTTGGTGCCTATGGAAGGGACGGTTCAGTGAGAAAAGCAGGATCGGGCCCAGGCGGGCAGGCAACAGACAGAGAGATTGGAAAACAGGTTGGAAAACTTTAAGGGTGTAGTGGAAGGAAGGAGTAAGTAAGTGTAAGCATGGGGATTTCAAATACCCAGAGCTTACTTGGAATGGTGATTTGAGTTGATAAAAGTGGCTGTTGGGAGACAAGCAAGTGATTTAAGGGAGAGTGAGAAGTTAACTCTGTAGTTGCTGGAGGAAACAGCAGTTGAACTTTGTAAAAATGCTAAAGAGGAAAGTTCTTGGTGTCTTTGAAATGTTTGTAAATAAATTGAGGCAAAGAAATTGTTAATTGCAATCATTTAGAATTTAGTTAAATTAGCTGAAGAATGTATATAGTGCTATGTAATTGAAATTTTATTAGGCTGTAAGGGCACTATAAGTAGTGATGTTTTCTTTCAGTGTTTGAAAGCAAGAGTTAAAAGTAAAAAGCAAGCCAGAAAGCATCTGTATTCATGCAAATTATCTAACTGATAAGGTAGGAGCCACTGAAACCTGGGCTGCCTATGAAACACATAAAATATGGGATAATTCCTCTGTTTTTCCTGAAATCAACAAGGGTATTTGTCTATTTTAAGCAATGATTGTCTGCCCAGAAGGGGTAGACCTCTGTTTTTTTGTCTTTCAGATAATCAGAGAAAACTGATGCCAGCTAAACAGCATTCAACGTACCATGCATTTACTGGCACAATAGAAATTATGTTTTGTGTTCTATGTTCTGTCTTGTGGTGTTTGTCTTGTGGCCGGAATTTTTGTGTTTAATATTTTTATAAAATAATCTAGTTTAAAATCAAACAAAAAGGTTAAATTAAAATGCAGATACTTGTTTTGTTCAACTTGGAATACAAAGTGTTTAGATAAATCAGGAGAATGTGATATACTAAAGTCTAATGCATTTCCTTAAGTAAGGAAAAGAAACTTTATTGGTCAAATTGTTAATTGCAAAAATTGTTGTTAAAATTTGCATACCAACAGTCTTTGAAAGCAAGGACATGAAAAGTTAACCCACTCCCCATATTGTACATGGGATCTTTCTGGCTACCTCAGATTTCTAGCCAGAGGGCTGGGGATGGTGGAAGGCTATTGGACTAGAGGTTGTATTGAGTGAACTCCTCAAAGTGGGTGTGCTTGTCCTGGCTTGTTGCTCGAAAGCTCTGTAATAAGGTTATTTTAGTAAAAGGGTGTGTGTGGCATATATTAAATAATAAGACTAATGTACTGTATAATGACAATGTGTAGGTGTTCATTGTTGGGAAAAAGGTGTATGAGTAAAAAGTGAAAGTTTCCTTTGCAGGTTAAAAGAAGCCAAGAAGGGAAGAAGCAAAAGAACAGAATGAATTAACTGAAAAAATAAAATAAAATAAAATAAAATAAAATAGCAAGCTCAGGCTATAGATAAGACACTGACTCCATTCAAGGACACTGCTCACAGTTAAGACTTGGTTAACAACCAGGAAAAGGAGGGCTTGAATTTGCCCATGCAGCTATGAGATCTGAAAAACACTGCCAGGCACTAATGAAATGTGTTAAGTTTTTTTTCTCACAGGTAAGGAAGCGCTACCCAAAGACCCTAGCAGCCCTGCCACTCCTTGGAACCAGGAGACGGGATTGATGTAAAGGTCCACCAACGAAAGACTGCCTTGGCTCCATGCTGGAAAGGCCCTTAAGTCCTGATGACTACCAACACCGCTGTGAAGTACCAAAGACTGACTGCTTGGACCCAAGATTCTCACTGCAAAAAGACCCCTCCACATTGGGAGAATTCTCCTACTGATGATTAGCCTATTTCACCTTCTAGCTCCACTGTGCCTTCTGGACAGTAGGGAAAAAGTACAAGGTGAAGTGCTAGTAGCCTCTCCCTTATCCACTGACAGATCTACTGTGCCTTTGAATTTTTCTAGAAAAAGCAAAACCATTACAGGGTGATGTGCTAGTAACCTCTCCCCTATATGATGCTGCACCAAGACTGTTTTGGGAAAGAAGAAGGAACACTCACTACACTGAAATTGCTAAAGTCCAGGAATTCCTGACTAGAAAGGACATTAAGAACTGACCCCGGTGAAGAAACAAAGAATTGTACACTGGCAGAAAAAATTTGTGGGACCCATGCTTGGGAATGTGGTATTGATTGGATTTTGGGGTTTATTCTACAGGCTGTGCCCTGTGTTGTGGATAAATTCTTCAGCATGTATTGCTCTCTCTAATTGGATTTTAAATAACAAGTACCCGAAGAGTTTGTTCTGCCACTGGAAATTTTACCTGTATTGAAACCATTCCAGTGACTAATAATGTAACCCCCTCCTATGCTATTAATGTCAATGCCTTTTAAAAGTACCTGAAAATAGTAAAATAACAAATGTAATATAGGACTACACCAAGGAAAGATGGTATTAAATATCACTGAGGCTGGGAAGGCATTGCAGTGGGATCTAGTATGTTTGGAGATTCAGAATTTCCTGAATGACCAGCTGATGGCCATTTGGAGTGATCTTGAGTACCAGACTTGGCCCACTGCCCTTACAGACACATCAGGAGTACCATCTGATCTGTGGTCATGGAGATATACTAAAGACTTTCTGGGTGGAAGTGTAAACATTTACAGTGCTCCTTCCAAGCATTTGGACTGGGGGGTGTGGGCTTCCACATACCGAATCCTGACGGGTCCATGGGGAGGATGCACATGGGACTGGACTATTCATCGAAACATCTGGGAAATTAGACCACTTGGTATACCTAACTGATTTATAGTCAGTGCCCCAATCCCTTAGTTGTCAGACAAACAGGATTCCACTCTTTTGTCCGTGCACTCATTCCTGGATTGTGGGTGGCTAAGCTCAAGAGAGCAGTTGTAAATATTTCTGCAGAGCTTGAAAAAAAACAGCTAATGCATTAATAGACGCTTTCCAAAAGTTGCAACGAAAGACTGATGAAGTAGCAGAAGTAACTTTGCAAAATAGGCGTGTGCTAAATGCCATGAATGCTGAATTAGAGAGGGGCTTGTGCTCACATTGGGGAAAAATGTTGCTTTGCTGTTAATCACTCTGGCTTAATTGACAAAGATTTACAAGCTATTAAGAATGTTGCTGTTGTTTTCCGTGCTATATCTCTTGATCACACTTTTAGTTTTAAGGACCTCCACTCAGACCTTGGGTCATGGTTTACTAGCCTCCCCCGTACAATTGTTAAATGGATATGTGTCCCAAGAGTCCTATTATGGTCCTCTAGGGACAAAGGGGGGATTGTTAGGCCTGAATAAAGATATAGCAGACAAAACCAGGTATGCCAACCTGACCAAAGTCAGGCTAACAGAGGTTTGTGGGTAATCCCTGAGTGGAAAACACTGAGAAGCAGCAGCATGTCTCACAAGCACTGGGAAAAAGTGAGATAAGAGAGAAGCTGCATTCCTGGCATAGTACCAGATGTGCTGTGTTCGGGCAGCTCCTTCGAAGAACTGATAAGAATCCTAGTTTCCCAGCCTCCTTGTTTTCGCTCCCTGGGTTTGTTCTTTGTTTGTTTTTAACTCCCCTACATTTCTAACTTTAGGCATGCATGTATACTAAAGGTGTCTAGTTTCTAGCTGTTAGAAGAAGGGGGTGGGTTGCTCCAGTGAATAATTTATGACGCGACGGAACTGTCTACATAGGCTTATACTAAGATGTAAAGAGCAGGCTGGTTCTCTCTGGAGACGAGCTGCTCTCTATTGATGCGTGCACTTGTCAATAAAGAGCTTTTGATCGGACCTTGCTGGTGTTGCCTGTCTCTCTCGCGGTCAGACAACGAACTTTGCCGTCTGGGTTAGAGTCCCTGACATAAGTATAATCTAATATCTCATTGAAAGGTGACAGGGCCAGAAAGAGTTAATTAACTCACCTCACCGACTGACCTGCCCCGTGGGTGAACCTTAAAAACTGGTTAACAAGATATGTAAATGAACAGAGCTTTGAAATGCAAGTCTGCAGTGTTAGAGGTAGAAGGGGAGGTGTTTGCTCAGGTCTTGTGATGTCAGCAAAGAAGTCTTGTCTATTGCTCTAGTTTTAATTCAAAGAGCAAAAAAAGAATATTAACATTTATGATGATACTTGAGTGAAATAGTATTATTGTCTGTGTCTCTTTGAAGGTTGTGGTAATCTGTATCTGAACTGTTTGATGGATGTACTAATTGCCAGGATGTTTGGAAGAAGAGTTAAGCCTATTGTTTTCTCAGGCTGAAAGGCTGCTGGAAATGTTTAAGAACCTGGGACACGATCCTTCTTCATCTCAGATCTGCTTTGGGTTTCAAGAGGGGGAACCCTTAAGCCACAAGGATTGAGATCCCCAGTCATTGACTGGAGCCACCCTGAATATGGACAGTGGATTATAACCTATGGACTATTTCTAAAAGGACTTTTGGCAACTACAAGCTCATCTCTACTTTGTATCTGAACCTCAAAAATTGAATTCAAGTCTATATGTCTATTAATCTTTTAACCAACACTCACTCTCTCTCTTTTCTTTTCTAATAAATTTTAGCTTAGTTAATAAGAATTGGCTATAGCATGTATTTTAGGTAAAATCTAAGTTATAATTGAACCTGGTTATGTGGCTGATCCTTTGGGATCGGAAGAATCTTTTCTTTTATATGATGAAGTAAGATTTTCAGGAATCATCATCATATCTAACAGGTGTGTCTGGACGGAGGCCTGAGGCTGGGTACTTTAAGGGAACTGCGTGGTTTAAACTTCTAAGTAACCAGTGAGGTACTACAGAAGCTGTTTTGTGCTGGCTTGGTAAATCTAAGTATTGAAATAACCAGCAGCGTTTGGGATTTGTCTGCCCTGTTTTGTTTGCAATTCACTCTGATTGAGTGAGCTGAGCTGGCTCCCACGGGCAGCACCGTCACACCTACAGCCAGGCTGCAGAGGTCCGGGGGATCTTAGGGGCCTTGGGGTGCACAGATACCTATGTCCAGGCCATAGCGGTCCCTGAGGGGCTTAGAGAGTTTGGGGGGACACAGATACCAATCTCCATGCTCTATGGTCCGATGGGGGCTTAGAGGGTTCGTGGGGGGCACATATTCCTACATCCAGGCTGTAGGGTTACCAGGGGGGCTTAGGGGGTTAGTGGGGGGCAAAGATACCTACGTCCAGGCTGGAGGCATCCTGGGAGTCTTAGGGGATTTGTGGGGGCCAAAGACACCTATGATGTCCAGGCTGTAGGGGTACCAGTGAGTTTTAGGGGTTCGAGTGGGCACAGATACGTATGTCCAGGCTGTATCGTTCCCAGGGGGGGTTAGAGGTTTCGTGAGGGGCACAGATATCTACGTCCAGATTGTAGATGTCCCGGGAAGGGGGGTTAGGGGGGTTGTGGGAGTGCAAATACCTATGTCCAGGCTGTAAAGGGTTCCTGGGGGCTTAGAGGGTTTCTGAGGGGCACATATACCTACGTGCACACTGGAGTGTCGCAAGGGGCTTATGGAGTCTATATGGGGAACAGATACCAATGTTCTGGCTGTATAGGTCCCTCGGGGGCTTAGGGGGTTTGTGGGGGGCACAGATACCTAAGTTCAGGCTCGAGGGATCTCTGAGTGTCTTAGGTGTTTGGTCGGAGGCACAGATACCTACGTCCAGGCTGCAGGGGTCTCGGAGGGGCTTAGGGTCTGTCACGGAGTGTGGGGGAGTCCGGTCCTGCACCCCTCTTCCTGGGACTCACAGTGACTCTCAGCCAGCCAGTAAAACAGAAGGTTTATTGGACAACAGGAGCGAAGGATACAGCAGAGCTTGGAGGCACAAGCAGGACCCCACAATCAAGTCCTTCTAGGGGTTCAGGAAACTTAGTTCCCAGTTTTGGAATCCCTGAATTCCAACCACCCAGACCAAAACCAAAACTGAACTAACCCAACTCCCTCCAGCTGGCCATTTGCTGTGTCCAGCTTCCCGGGCAAAGGTGCTGACCCCTCCCCGCGCCTAGCTCAGGTTACAGGCTGAGCACGTGTCCGGTCCTAAAGTCACCCCCTCCTCTCCCATCCCCCACACAGACAGTCCCTACTCCATCACAGTCATGCACAGAGCATTTCCCGCATGGAGCCACAGTGACACTGTGTGGCCACACTGGGTAATGCACAGAGCATTTCCCGCATGGAGCAACAGTGACACCATGTGACCACACCAGGTAATGGACAGAGCGTTTCCTGCATGGAGCAACAGTGACACCATGTGGCCACGCACGGTAACGCACAGAACATTTCCCATATGGAGCAACTGTGACAACGTGTGGCCAGGCAGGGTAATGCACAGAGCATTTCCCACATGGAGCAACATTGACGCCTTGTGACCACACCAGCTAATGGACAGAGCATTTCCTGCATGGAGCAACAGTGACACCATGTGGCCATGCAGGGAAATGCCCAGAGTATTTCCTGGATGGAGCAACAGTGATTCCATGTGGCCACGCAGGGTAATGCACAGAGCATTTCCCTCATAGAGGAACAGTGACAACATGTGGCCATGCAGGGTAATGCACAGAGCATCACGCCTATGTAGAGGCTGTAGAGATCCCAGGGGGGCTTATGGGTCGTGGGGGGCACAGATAGCTACGTCCAGGCTGGAGACATTCTGGTGGGCATTAGGGGCTTCATGAGGGGCACAAATATCTACGTCAGGGCTGGAGAGGTCCCTGGATGGCTTAGGGGGTTGTGGTGAGCATAGATACATACGTCCACGCTGCAGGGGTACCAGAGGGACTTAGGGGGTGTCACGTAGAGTGGTGGAACCTGGCCCTGCACCCCTCTTCCTGGGACACACAGTGACTCAGCCAGACAGTAAAACAGAAGGTTTTTTTGGGCAACAGGAACGAAGGATACAGCAGGGCTTTTGGGCACAACCAGGACTCCTCAATCGAGTCCTTCTGGGGGTTCAGGAAGCTTAGTTCCCAGTTTGGGATTCCCTGAATTCCAACAACCCAGCTCCAAACCAAAACTGAAATAACTCCCTCCAGCCAGCCCCTTCCTTTATTCAGCTTCCTGGGCAAACGTGCTGACCCCCTCCCAGCTGCCTAGTTTAAGTTACAGGCTTAGGTCCTGTCCCTCACCTAAAGTCACCCGCTGCTCTCCCATCCCCCACACAGACAGTCCCCACTCCATCACAGTAATGCACAGAGCATTTCGCGCATGGAGCAACAGTAACACTGTGTGGCCATGCAGGGTAATGCCCAGAACATTTCCCCTGTGGAGCAACAGTGACACCATGTGGCCACACAGGGTAATGCACAGAGCATTTCCTGCATGGAGCAAGAGTGACACCGTGTGGCCACACAGGGTAATGCACAGAGCATTTCCTGCATGGAGCAAGAGTGACACCGTGTGGCCACACAGGGTAATGCACAGAACATTTCCCGCATGAAGCAACATTGACATCTTGTGACCACACCAGCTAATGGACAGAGCATTTCCTGCATGGAGCAACAGTGACACCATGTGGCCAAGCAGGGAAATGCACAGAGCATTTCCTGGATGGAGCAACAGTGATTCCATGTGGCCACGCAGAGTAATGCACAGAGCATTTCTCTCATAGAGGAACAGTGACAACATGTGGCCATGCAGGGTAATGCACAGAGCATCACGCCTATGTAGAGGCTGTAGAGATCCCTGGGGGACTTAGGGGTCATGGGGGGCACAGATAGCTACGTCCAGGCTGGAGACATTCTGGTGGGCATTAGGGGCTTCATGAGGGGCACAAATATCTACGTCAGGGCTGGAGAGGTCCCTGGATGGCTTAGGGGGTTGTGGTGAGCGTAGATACATACGTCCATGCTGTAGTGGTCCCTGGGGGTTTAAGGAGTTGGTAAGGGTCACAGAAACCTATGTATGGTCTGGAGGGGTCCCTGGGGGACTTAAGGATTTGTTGTTGCGCAGATACCTACGTACCGGTTGGAGGGGGCCCTGGGGAGCTTAGGGGGTTTGTGTGGCGTACACATAGCTATAACCAGGCTGGTGGGGGCCCTATGGGTCTTAGAAGGCTGGTGGGGGGCAGAGATACCTATGTAGGGACTGGAGAAGTCCTGGGGAGGGCTTTGGGGGTTCCTGGAAGTCACAAATATCTACGTCCAGGCTGGAGGAGTTCTGGGGGTATTAGGGAGTTGTGCGGGGGCACAGATACCTATATCGAGGCTGTAGGTGTCCTGGGGTTGCTTTGGGGAATTTTGGGGTACAGATACCTACTTCCATGCTGTAGGGGTCGCTGGGAGGATCAGTGGGTTCGTGAGGGTGCACAGATATCTACGTCCGGTCTATAGGGATCCTGGGGGGGGCTTAGGGGTTTGTAAGGGGCACAGATACATTCATCCAGGCAAGAGGGGTCCTAGGGACCTTAGTGGGTTCATGCTGGGCACAGATACCTGCGTCTAGGCTGGAGGGGTTTTGGGGGTCTTAGGAGGGTTGTGTGGGCACAGTTACCTATGTCGATGCTGGAGGGGTCCTGTCATGTCTTAGCCGATTCGTGGGGTCAGAGATACCTACATCTAGGCTGGAGGGGTTCCGGGGGGATTAGGTGTGTTTGAGGAGGGGAACAGATACCTACATCCTGATGGTAGGTGGCCCTGGGTAGCTTAGGCGGTTTTTGTCGGTCACAGATACAAACATCCATGCTGTAGGGGTCCCGAGGGACTTTGTGGGGCTCTAGGGGTCACAGATACCTACCTACAGTCTGGAAGGTTCCTGTGGGTATTAAGGGGTGTGTGGGGCATACAGATGCCTACATCTGGGCTTGTGGGTTCCCTGGGGGGCTTAGAGGTTTGTGGAGAGCACAGATACCATTATCCAGGCTAGATGGGTTCTGGTGGGATTAGGGGGTTGTGGGGGGCACAGATACCTATGTAAACAGAAGCAGGATGAACTCTACCCTCACATCTGGTGGTGAATTATGGCAAGTGTGGAAAAGAATTTCAGGGTCTGATCATGTTTGCATAGACACACTCACCGTGCGTGACACGGCCACGGCAGCCTGGGATGGTTACTTTGGCAGCTATGGTATCCCCAGTTTATTTGTTGTTGGGGTGTGAGATGTGGAGTGTTGTCACCCTGATTGTGTGGATGAGGAACTGTGAAACAGCTTTGAGACAGGGATTCTCACCATCAGTTGAGTGGCACTCACTAGACAAGGGAGTGGGCTCCTTGGGTGAGCTAAAGTCACCAATTGCACTTTTTTTCTTTTAACAGTTGAATAGCAGTGTTGATTTTTTATTCTCTTAAAAGTTGAATTTCTAGGTTCTTGAGCTGAAATCACTGAAAAGATGTGTTAGCTTGTGGGGGACTCTGAAACTGTATTGTAGAACACAATAGTTGACAGACAGGAGCAGTTTGTGGGAGTGTCCCATGGAATGAGATGAATCTAGCAGTTTTGGGGGATAGCTGGAGCAGAACACAGGTCGGCTGGCAGAGCAGCTGGTGGACCGAGCTGAGCAGTTTGTGGGGAAGGCAAAAGCAGAATCCCATGGAGAGGCAGAGCAGTCAGCAGTGGACCACATAAGGTGCCCCTTTCTACTCAGGCTGGCAGGGGGAAAAACCCTGCAGATAGACTCTTGAACTCTGGGGTTGCGCAACTGTGGGTGATTTTGGGGTTGCTGGACTCTTGAAACGTTGGAGATATTGGACTTTGGAGCCTTGGGGTGATTTGGGGATTGCTGGACTCATGAGCCCAGGGAAAAGGACACGGCCTAGTTGAGGTGTTTTCCCAGTTTAATGCTATGTTGTTTATCTCACGTTATTAAACATTTTCTGCTACACCCAGACTCTGTGCTTGCGAGAGGGGAAGTATTGCCTCTTTGAGGCACCTAGGAGTGCGTATGTAAAATTTTCAAATGTCACTGGTTGGGGACTCGTGCTGGTTTGCATTACATTGTAGGCAAGGGACCCCTGTATATTGAACCCAGTCCTTGCTGCTATCAGTTCAGCCTGGCAGAAGGGTTCCACCTACGTCCAGGCTCAAGGGGTCCCTGGGGGGCTTAGGGAGTTCGTGGGGGGCACAGATATCTAGGTCCAGGCTGTAGGGGGTCGGGGGGGCTCAGGAGTTTGGTGGGGGGCACAGATACCTACGTCCAGGCTGCAGGGGTCCCAGAGGGACTTAGGGGGTGTCACGTAGTGTGGTGGAATCTGGCCATGCACCCCTCTTCCTGGGACACACAGTGACTCAGCCAGCCAGTAAAACAGAAGGTTTTTTTGGCCAACAGGAACGAAGGATACAGCAGGGCTTTTGGGCACAACCAGGACCCCTCAATCGAGTCCTTCTGGGGGTTCAGGAAGCTTAGTTCCCAGTTTGGGATTCCCTGAATTCCAACAACCCAGCTCCAAACCAAAACTGAACTAACTCCCTCCAGCCAGTCCCTTCCTTTATTCAGCTTCCTGGGCAAAGGTGCTGACCCCCTCCCAGCTGCCTAGCTTAAGTTACAGGCTTAGGTCCTGTCCCTCACCTAAAGTCACCCGCTGCTCTCCCATCCCCCACACAGACAGTCCCCACTCCATCACAGTAATGCCCAGAGCATTTCCTGCATGGAGCAAGAGTGACACCGTGTGGCCATGCAGGGTAATGCACAGAACATTTCCTGCATGGAGCAACACTGACACCATGTGGTCACGCAGGGTAATGCACAGAGCATTTCCATGCATGGAGCAACAGTGGCACCGTGTGGCCACGCAGGCTAATACACAGAACATTTCCTGCATGGAGCAACAGTGGCATCGTGTGGCCACGCAGGGTAATACACAGAGCATTTCCATGCATGGAGCAACAGTGGCACCGTGTGGCCACGCAGGCTAATACACAGAGCATTTCCTGCATGGAGCAACAGTGACACCATGTGGTCACGCAGGGTAATGCACAGAGCATTTCTCCGCATGGAGCAACAGTGACACCATATGGTCATGCAGGGTAATGCACAGTGCATTTCCTGCGTTGAGCAACAGTGACACCATGTGGCCACACAGGGTAATGCACAGAGCATCGCACCTACGTGGAGGCTGTAGAGATCCCTCGAGGGCTTACGGGGGTTCGTAGGGTCACAGATATCTACATCCAGTATGGGCGGGACCCTGGGAGAGTTAGGGGGGTTGTGAGGGGCATAGATACTTGCGTCCAGGCTGTAGAGGTCCTGGTGGGGATTAAAAGCTTCCTGGAGGACAGCAATATCTTCGTCCAGGCTGAAGGGGTCCCTGGACGCTTAGGGGGTTGTGGTGAGCACAGTGATCCCTGGGGGTATAGGGACTTGGTGAGGTGCACAGATACCTATGTATGTCCTGGAGGGGTCCCTGGGGGGGGGCTTAGTGGTACTGTAGGAGACACAGATACCTACGTCCAGGCTATAGGCATTCTGGGGGGGCTTAGGGCTTTAGGGGGGCACAGATACCTACATCCAGGCTGGAGGGGTCCCGGGGGGCTTAGGTGGTTTGTGGGGAGGGGCACAGATATGTACATCCAGGCTGGAGAGGTTCCGGAGAGGATTAGGGGTTTTTGCGGATGGCAGAGATATCTATCTCCATACTCTAGGGGTCTCAGGGGGCTTAGGGCTGGATGTGTCCCGAGGAGCTTAGGGGGTTTGTGGGGTGCTCAGACACCTGTGTCCAGGCTGTAGGGAACCCTGGGGGCTTAGGGGGTTCGTGGGGGTCACAGGTAGTTACGTCCAGGCTGAAGGGGTAATGGGAGTTCTTAAGGGATCGGGGCTGACACAGATACCTACGTCCAAGGTCTAGGGGAGGCAGGAGAAGTGAAACGGCCATGGTGTGCTTTCAGGTAGGGATAATAATGATCCACTCTTACCTACCTCATGGTGGGTGGAGGATGGGGATCCATTGGAGAGTGTCACTAAGAGTAGTGCATAATATGAGGTGTCCCATCACGTTTACTCAGAGCAGATTATGACATAATAGATTAGCTGAAACAGTCTTTTTTATTTGTATTTTTTTATTTTGGAATTGTTAAGAGCAGCAATGACTTAGCTCAGACTGAAGCATCTTATCTAATTTTCAAGATCTAAGTGTCTCCTCCTTGTGTGTGATGACACAATTTAACACACTGCGACAAACAGGAGATGCTTTTGTTTTGCAACAAAATCTTTTTGCAAAGAACTTCCATCTCACTTGTTATGATTCTGAGAAACAAACTGGTTTAGTCTGAATGGGATATTTGGACAGAAACGGTTGGAATGAAATTTTCCCACCATCGCAGTTCATGAGCTCTATCCCTGCCTCTGGGGGGATTTGTTGTCTGTTAGAACAGGAGTCTGACTGGCGGCTTCTCTTTCTGGCTCTGCCACCGCCTTGCTGTGTAGGCCCTTGGGTAGGTCACCTCCCTTCTCTGTACCTCAGGCTCCTCCCATTTGTCCAATGGGAACAGGGACAGTTCTCGAATTCTGGGCAGTTGTGAGCCTGAGTGAGAAAAGGGGTGTTGAAGCCCTCTGTGAAGAAGAAAGGGGAGTTTCACGGTGTTTTTGCACCAAGGAATTCTAAACCAAAACTAAACTAACTCCCTCGAGTCCTTCTGGGGGTTCAGGAAGCTTAGTTCCCAGTTTGAGATTCTCTGAATTCCAACTACCCAGCTCCAAACCAAAACTGAACTAACTCCCTCCAGCCGACCCCTTCTTGTGTCCAGCTTCCCGGGCAAAGGTGCTCACTCTCTCAGCCCTGCCTAGCTCGAGTTACAGGCTTAGGTCCTGTCCCTCACCTAAAGTCACCCCCTGCTCTCCCATCCCCCACACAGACAGTCCCCACTCCATCACAGTAATGCCCAGAGCATTTCCCGCATGGAACAACAGTGACACCATGTGGCCACGCAGGGTAATGCACAGAGCATTTCCCGCATGAAGCAACATTGACATCTTGTGACCACACCAGCTAATGGACAGAGCATTTCCTGCATGGAGCAACAGTGACACCATGTGGCCAAGCAGGGAAATGCACAGAGCATTTCCTGGATGGAGCAACAGTGATTCCATGTGGCCACGCAGAGTAATGCACAGAGCATTTCTCTCATAGAGGAACAGTGACAACATGTGGCCATGCAGGGTAATGCACAGAGCATCACGCCTATGTAGAGGCTGTAGAGATCCCTGGGGGACTTAGGGGTCATGGGGGGCACAGATAGCTAGGTCCAGGCTGGAGACATTCTGGTGGGCATTAGGGGCTTCATGAGGGGCACAAATATCTACGTCAGGGCTGGAGAGGTCCCTGGATGGCTTAGGGGGTTGTGGTGAGCGTAGATACATACGTCCATGCTGTAGTGGTCCCTGGGGGTTTAAGGAGTTGGTAAGGGTCACAGAAACCTATGTATGGTCTGGAGGGGTCCCTGGGGGACTTAAGGATTTGTTGTTGCGCAGATACCTACGTACCGGTTGGAGGGGGCCCTGGGGAGCTTAGGGGGTTTGTGTGGCGTACACATAGCTATAACCAGGCTGGTGGGGGCCCTATGGGTCTTAGAAGGCTGGTGGGGGGCAGAGATACCTATGTAGGGACTGGAGAAGTCCTGGGGAGGGCTTTGGGGGTTCCTGGAAGTCACAAATATCTACGTCCAGGCTGGAGGAGTTCTGGGGGTATTAGGGAGTTGTGCGGGGGCACAGATACCTATATCGAGGCTGTAGGGGTCCTGGGGTTGCTTTGGGGAATTTTGGGGTACAGATACCTACTTCCATGCTGTAGGGGTCGCTGGGAGGATCAGTGGGTTCGTGAGGGTGCACAGATATCTACGTCCGGTCTATAGGGATCCTGGGGGGGGGCTTAGGGGTTTGTAAGGGGCACAGATACATTCATCCAGGCAAGAGGGGTCCTAGGGACCTTAGTGGGTTCATGCTGGGCACAGATACCTGCGTCTAGGCTGGAGGGGTTTTGGGGGTCTTAGGAGGGTTGTGTGGGCACAGTTACCTATGTCGATGCTGGAGGGGTCCTGTCATGTCTTAGCCGATTCGTGGGGTCAGAGATACCTACATCTAGGCTGGAGGGGTTCCGGGGGGATTAGGTGTGTTTGAGGAGGGGAACAGATACCTACATCCTGATGGTAGGTGGCCCTGGGTAGCTTAGGCGGTTTTTGTCGGTCACAGATACAAACATCCATGCTGTAGGGGTCCCGAGGGACTTTGTGGGGCTCTAGGGGTCACAGATACCTACCTACAGTCTGGAAGGTTCCTGTGGGTATTAAGGGGTGTGTGGGGCATACAGATGCCTACATCTGGGCTTGTGGGTTCCCTGGGGGGCTTAGAGGTTTGTGGAGAGCACAGATACCATTATCCAGGCTAGATGGGTTCTGGTGGGATTAGGGGGTTGTGGGGGGCACAGATACCTATGTAAACAGAAGCAGGATGAACTCTACCCTCACATCTGGTGGTGAATTATGGCAAGTGTGGAAAAGAATTTCAGGGTCTGATCATGTTTGCATAGACACACTCACCGTGCGTGACACGGCCACGGCAGCCTGGGATGGTTACTTTGGCAGCTATGGTATCCCCAGTTTATTTGTTGTTGGGGTGTGAGATGTGGAGTGTTGTCACCCTGATTGTGTGGATGAGGAACTGTGAAACAGCTTTGAGACAGGGATTCTCACCATCAGTTGAGTGGCACTCACTAGACAAGGGAGTGGGCTCCTTGGGTGAGCTAGAGTCACCAATTGCACTTTTTTTCTTTTAACAGTTGAATAGCAGTGTTGATTTTTTATTCTCTTAAAAGTTGAATTTCTAGGTTCTTGAGCTGAAATCACTGAAAAGATGTGTTAGCTTGTGGGGGACTCTGAAATTGTATTGCAGAACACAATAGTTGACAGACAGGAGCAGTTTGTGGGAGTGTCCCATGGAATGAGATGAATCTAGCAGTTTTGGGGGATAGCTGGAGCAGAACACAGGTCGGCTGGCAGAGCAGCTGGTGGACCGAGCTGAGCAGTTTGTGGGGAAGGCAAAAGCAGAATCCCATGGAGAGGCAGAGCAGTCAGCAGTGGACCACATAAGGTGCCCCTTTCTACCCAGGCTGGCAGGGGGAAAAACCCTGCAGATAGACTCTTGAAGTCTGGGGTTGCGCAACTGTGGGTGATTTTGGGGTTGCTGGACTCTTGAAACGTTGGAGATATTGGACTTTGGAGCCTTGGGGTGATTTGGGGATTGCTGGACTCATGAGCCCAGGGAAAAGGACACGGCCTAGTTGAGGTGTTTTCCCAGTTTAATGCTATGTTGTTTATCTCACGTTATTAAACATTTTCTGCTACACCCAGACTCTGTGCTTGCGAGAGGGGAAGTATTGCCTCTTTGAGGCACCTAGGAGTGCGTATGTAAAATTTTCAAATGTCACTGGTTGGGGACTCGTGCTGGTTTGCATTACATTGTAGGCAAGGGACCCCTATGTATTGAACCCAGTCCTTGCTGCTATCAGTTCAGCCTGGCAGAAGGGTTCCACCTACGTCCAGGCTCAAGGGGTCCCTGGGGGGCTTAGGGAGTTCGTGGGGGGCACAGATATCTAGGTCCAGGCTGTAGGGGGTCGGGGGGGCTCAGGAGTTTGGTGGGGGGCACAGATACCTACGTCCAGGCTGCAGGGGTCCCAGAGGGACTTAGGGGGTGTCACGTAGTGTGGTGGAATCTGGCCATGCACCCCTCTTCCTGGGACACACAGTGACTCAGCCAGCCAGTAAAACAGAAGGTTTTTTTGGCCAACAGGAACGAAGGATACAGCAGGGCTTTTGGGCACAACCAGGACCCCTCAATCGAGTCCTTCTGGGGGTTCAGGAAGCTTAGTTCCCAGTTTGGGATTCCCTGAATTCCAACAACCCAGCTCCAAACCAAAACTGAACTAACTCCCTCCAGCCAGTCCCTTCCTTTATTCAGCTTCCTGGGCAAAGGTGCTGACCCCCTCCCAGCTGCCTAGCTTAAGTTACAGGCTTAGGTCCTGTCCCTCACCTAAAGTCACCCGCTGCTCTCCCATCCCCCACACAGACAGTCCCCACTCCATCACAGTAATGCCCAGAGCATTTCGCGCATGGAGCAACAGTAACTCTGTGTGGCCATGCAGGGTAATGCCCAGAGCATTTCCCTCGTGGAGCAACAGTGACACCATGTGGCCACACAGGATAATGCACAGAGCATTTCCTGCATGGAGCAAGAGTGACACCGTGTGGCCATGCAGGGTAATGCACAGAACATTTCCTGCATGAAGCAACACTGACACCATGTGGTCACGCAGGGTAATGCACAGAGCATTTCCATGCATGGAGCAACAGTGGCACCGTGTGGCCACGCAGGCTAATACACAGAACATTTCCTGCATGGAGCAACAGTGGCATCGTGTGGCCACGCAGGGTAATACACAGAGCATTTCCATGCATGGAGCAACAGTGACACCGTGTGGCCACAGAGGGTAATGCACAGAGCATTTCCTGCATGGAGCAACAGTGACACCATATGGTCATGCAGGGTAATGCACAGTGCATTTCCTGCGTTGTGCAACAGTGACACCATGTGGCCACACAGGGTAATGCACAGAGCATCGCACCTACGTGGAGGCTGTAGAGATCCCTCGAGGGCTTACGGGGGTTCTTAGGGTCACAGATATCTACATTCAGTATGGGCGGGACCCTGGGAGAGTTAGGGGGGTTGTGAGGGGCATAGGTACTTGCGTCCAGGCTGTAGAGGTCCTGGTGGGGATTAAAGGCTTCCTGGAGGACAGCAATATCTACGTCCAGGCTGAAGGGGTCCCTGGACGCTTAGGGGGTTGTGGTGAGCACAGTGATCCCTGGGGGTATAGGGACTTGGTGAGGGGCACAGATACCTATGTATGTCCTGGAGGGGTCCCTGGGGGGGGCTTAGTGGTACTGTAGGAGACACAGATACCTACGTCCAGGCTATAGGCATTCTGGGGGGGCTTAGGGCTTTAGGGGGGCACAGATACCTACATCCAGGCTGGAGGGGTCCCGGGGGGCTTAGGTGGTTTGTGGGGAGGGGCACAGATATGTACATCCAGGCTGGAGAGGTTCCGGAGAGGATTAGGGGTTTTTGCGGATGGCAGAGATATCTATCTCCATACTCTAGGGGTCTCAGGGGGCTTAGGGCTGGATGTGTCCCGAGGAGCTTAGGGGGTTTGTGGGGTGCTCAGACACCTGTGTCCAGGCTGTAGGGAACCCTGGGGGCTTAGGGGGTTCGTGGGGGTCACAGGTAGTTACGTCCAGGCTGAAGGGGTAATGGGAGTTCTTAAGGGATCGGGGCTGACACAGATACCTACGTCCAAGGTCTAGGGGAGGCAGGAGAAGTGAAACGGCCATGGTGTGCTTTCAGGTAGGGATAATAATGATCCACTCTTACCTACCTCATGGTGGGTGGAGGATGGGGATCCATTGGAGAGTGTCACTAAGAGTAGTGCATAATATGAGGTGTCCCATCACGTTTACTCAGAGCAGATTATGACATAATAGATTAGCTGAAACAGTCTTTTTTATTTGTATTTTTTTATTTTGGAATTGTTAAGAGCAGCAATGACTTAGCTCAGACTGAAGCATCTTATCTAATTTTCAAGATCTAAGTGTCTCCTCCTTGTGTGTGATGACACAATTTAACACACTGCGACAAACAGGAGATGCTTTTGTTTTGCAACAAAATCTTTTTGCAAAGAACTTCCATCTCACTTGTTATGATTCTGAGAAACAAACTGGTTTAGTCTGAATGGGATATTTGGACAGAAACGGTTGGAATGAAATTTTCCCACCATCGCAGTTCATGAGCTCTATCCCTGCCTCTGGGGGGATTTGTTGTCTGTTAGAACAGGAGTCTGACTGGCGGCTTCTCTTTCTGGCTCTGCCACCGCCTTGCTGTGTAGGCCCTTGGGTAGGTCACCTCCCTTCTCTGTACCTCAGGCTCCTCCCATTTGTCCAATGGGAACAGGGACAGTTCTCGAATTCTGGGCAGTTGTGAGCCTGAGTGAGAAAAGGGGTGTTGAAGCCCTCTGTGAAGAAGAAAGGGGAGTTTCACGGTGTTTTTGCACCAAGGAATTCTAAACCAAAACTGAACTAACTCCCTCGAGTCCTTCTGGGGGTTCAGGAAGCTTAGTTCCCAGTTTCGGATTCTCTGAATTCCAACTACCCAGCTCCAAACCAAAATTGAACTAACTCCCTCCAGCCGACCCCTTCCTGTGTCCAGCTTCCCGGGCAAAGGTGCTCACTCTCTCAGCCCTGCCTAGCTCGAGTTACAGGCTTAGGTCCTGTCCCTCACCTAAAGTCACCCCCTGCTCTCCCATCCCCCACACAGACAGTCCCCACTCCATCACAGTAATGCCCAGAGCATTTCCCTCATGGAACAACAGTGACACCATGTGGCCACTCAGGGTAATGCACAGAGCATCACAACTACGTAGAGGCTGTAGAGATCCCTGGGGGCTTAGGGGTCATGGGAGGTACAGATAGCTACGTCCAGGCTGGAGGCATTCTGGGGGGTTTAAGGGGGTTCGTAGGGTCACAGATACCTACGTCCAGGATGGTCGGGACTCTGGGGGAGTTAGGGGGGTTGTGGGGGGCATAGGTACTTGCGTCCAGGCTGTAGAGGTCCTGGTGGGGATTAAGGGCTTCCTGGAGGACACCAATATCTACGTCCGGGCTGGAGAGGTCCCTGGACGGCTTAGAGGTTGTGGTGAGCACAGTGATCCCTGGGGGTTTAGGAACTTGGTGAGGGGCACAGATACCTATGTTTGTCCTGGAGGGTTCCCTGAGGGGGCTTAGTGGTATTGTAGGGGACACAGATACCTACGTCCAGGCTATAGGCATTCTGGGGGGGCTTAGGGCTTTGGGGGGGCACAGATACCTACATCCAGGCTGGAGGGGTCCCGGGGGGCTTAGGGGGGTTGTGGGGGGCACAGCTATGTACGTCCAGGCTGGAGAGGTTCCAGGGAGTGTAAGGAATTTTTGTGGACAGCAGAGATACCTATCTCCAGGATCTAGGGGTCCCTGGGGGGCTTAGGGTTTTTTTGGGAGGCACAGATAACTATGTCCAGGTTGGAGTGGTTCCTGGGGGGTTTAGGGGGTTCCTGGGGGGCACAGATACCTAAGTCCATGCTGTAGGGGTCCCCGGGTGGATTAGGGGTTTTCTGAGGGGTACAGATACATACGTCTAGGCTGTAGGGGTCCCTGGGAAGCTTAGGGGGTTTGTGGGGGGCAGCGATACCTAAGTCCAGGCAATAGGGCTTCCAGGGGGAATTAGTGTGTTGGGGAGGCACAGATACCTAGATCCAGGCTGGAGGGTTCCCGATGGTGGGGGGCTTAGGCAGTTTGTGTTCGGCAAAGATACCTACCTCCAGGCTGGAGGGGTGTCTCGGCACTTAGGGATTGTGGGGGGGCACAGATACCTCCGTCCAGGCTGGAGGGTCCCTGGGGAGCTTAGCGGGTTCGTAGGGGGCACAGATACCTAAATCCAGGCTGGAGGGATCCAGGGGGGGCTTATGGGGTTCAGGGGGCACAGATACTTATCTCTAGGCTGTAGTGGTCCCTGGTGGTCTTAGGGGGTTTTGGGGGGCCCCAGATACCTAAGTCCATGCTGTAGGGGTCCCTACAGGTGCTTATGGGTTCATGGGGTGCACAGATACTTATGTCCAGGCTGGAGGGGGCAGGGGGGGTTGGGGTTTCATGGGGGGCACAGATACGAACCTCCAGGCTGTAGGAGTCCCAGGGGGGCTGTGGGGGTACAGATACCTACATCTAGTCTGGATGGGTCCTGGGGGTTAAAGGGGGTTTGTAGGGGGCACAGATACCTAGGTACAGGCTGTCGGTGTCCCGAGGAGATTAGGCGGTTCACTGGGGGCTCAGATACATCCAGGCTGGATGTGTCCCGAGGAGCTTAGGGGGTTCGTGCGGTGTTCAGACACCTGTGTCCAGGCTGTAGGGTTCCCTGGGGGCTTAGGGGGTTCGTGGGGGTCACAGGTAGTTACGTCCAGGCTGAAGGGGTAATGGGAGTGCTTAAGGGATCGGGGCTGACACAGATACCTACGTCCAGGGTCTAGGGGTCCCGAGGGGATTGGGGGTTGAGGGGGGAACAGATACCTACGTCATAGCTGGAGGTGTCTTGGGTGGTTTAGAAGGTTCGTTGGATTCACAGATACCTAAGTCCAGGCTGTAGGGGTTCCTGGGGCATTCAGGGATTTCTGGGGGTCACAGATACCTACGTGCAGACTAGAGGGGTCCCAGAGGTCTTAGGAGAATTATGGGGGTCACAGATACCTACATGCAGACTGGAGGGGTCCTGGAGCGCTTAGGAGATTTATGGGGGCACAGATACCAACATACTGGCTGTAAAGGTCCCTGGGGGGCTTTGTGGGTTCGGGGGGCACAGATACCAATGTCCTGGCTGTAGATGTTCCTGGGGTACATAGAGGGGCTGTGGTCGCACATAACCCTACATCCAGGCTGTCGGGGTCCCGGGGGCCCCTGGCCAAATTGGGTCCCCCTGGAAAAGTCTCCCTCACGGTGGCCCCAGGGCTGGAGGAGCTCCCACTCCCTGATATGGCGCAGAGGCTGCAGCAGGGGCACAGAGCTTCTCTGGTGTCAGGGCCACAGCGGGGCAGGGGTAAAGGAGTGAGACCAGAGAAGCTCTGTGCCCCTGCTGCAGCCCCCAGGTAATAGAAGGGAGTGGGAGCTCTTCCAGCCCTGAGGCCACCGTGGAGGAACATCTACAGCCAGGACATTGGTATCTGTCATACATTAGAAGCAAGAGGAAGACTAAGGACAGGGTAGGCCCACTGCTCAGTGAGGAGGGGGAAACAGTAACGGGAGACTTGGAAATGGCAGAGATGCTTAATGACTTCTTTGTTTCAGTCTTCACTGAGAAGTCTGAAGGAATGTCTAGTATAGTGAATGCTTACGGGAAGAGGGTAGGTTTAGAAGAGAAAATAAGGAAAGAGCAAGTAAAAAATCACTTAGAAAAGTTAGATGCCTGCAAGTCACCAGGGCCTGATGAAATGCATCCTAGAATACTCAAGGAGTTAATAGAGGAGGTATCTGAGCCTCTAGCTATTATCTTTGGGAAATCATGGGAGACGGGGGAGATTCCAGAAGACTGGAAGGGGGCAAATATAGTGCCCATCTATAAAAAGGGAAATAAAAACAACCCAGGAAACTACAGACCAGTTAGTTTAACTTCTGTGCCAGGGAAGATAATGGAGCAGGTAATCAAAGAAATCATCTCCAAACACTTGGAAGGTGGTAAGGTGATAGGGAATAGCCAGCATGGATTTGTAAAGAACAAATCGTGTCAAACTAATCTGATAGCGTTCTTTGATATAATAACGAGCCTTGTGGATAAGGGAGAAGCGGTGGATGTGATTTACCTAGACTTTAGTAAGGCATTTGATACGGTCTCGCATGATATTCTTATAGATAAACTAGGAAAGTACAATTTAGATGGGGCTACTATAAGGTGGGTGCATAACTGGCTGGATAACCGTACTCAGAGAGTAGTTGTTAATGGCTCCCAATCCTGCTGGAAAGGTATAACAAGTGGGGTTCCGCAGGGGTCTGTTTTGGGACCGGATCTGTTCAATATCTTCATCAACGATTTAGATGTTGGCATAGAAAGTACGCTTATTAAGTTTGCGGATGATACCAAACTGGGAGGGATTGCAACTGCTTTGGAGGACAGGGTCAAAATTCAAAATGATCTGGACAAATTGGAGAAATGGTCTGAGGTAAACAGGATGAAGTTCAATAAAGATAAATGCAAAGTGCTCCACTTAGGAAGGAACAATCAGTTTCACACATACAGAATGGGAAGAGACTGTCTAGGAAGGAGTATGGCAGAAAGAGATCTAGGGGTCGTAGTGGACCACAAGCTTAATATGAGTCAACAGTGTGATACTGTTGCAAAAAAAGCAAACGTGATTCTGGGATGCATTAACAGGTGTGTTGTAAACAAGACACGAGAAGTCATTCTTCCGCTTTACTCTGCGCTGGTTAGGCCTCAACTGGAGTATTGTGTCCAGTTCTGGGCACCACATTTCAAGAAAGATGTGGAGAAATTGGAGAGGGTCCAGAGAAGAGCAACAAGAATGATTAAAGGTCTTGAGAACATGACCTATGAAGGAAGGCTGAAGGAATTGGGTTTGTTTAGTTTGGAAAAGAGAAGACTGAGAGGGGACATGATAGCAGTTTTCAGGTATCTAAAAAGGTGTCATCAGGAGGAGGGAGAAAACTTGTTCACCTTAGCCTCCAATGATAGAACAAGAAGCAATGGGCTTAAACTGCAGCAAGGGAGATTTAGGTTGGACATTAGGAAAAAGTTCCTAACTGTCAGGGTAGTTAAACACTGGAATAGATTGCCTAGGGAAGTTGTGGAATCTCCATCTCTGGAGATATTTAAGAGTAGGTTAGATAAATGTCTAGTAGGGATGGTCTAGACAGTATTTGGTCCTGCCATGAGGGCAGGGGACTGGACTCGATGACCTCTCGAGGTCCCTTCCAGTCCTAGAGTCTATGAGTCTATGAGTAATCTGTGCCCCCCATAAACCACCTAATCCCCACGGGAACCCCTACAGCCAGGATGTTGTTATCTGTCCCCCTATAAATCTCCTAAGCCCTCTGGAACCCTTCCAGTCTGAACGTAGGTATCTGTGATCCCCAGAAATCCCCGAATACCCCAGGAACCCCTACAGCCTGGACTTAGGTATCTGTGACTCCAACGAACCTCCTAAACCACTCAGGACCACTTCAGCTAGGACGTAGGCATCTGTTCCCCCCTGAACCCCCAATCCCCTCGGGACCCCTAGACCCTGGACGTAGGTATCTGTGTCCGCTCCGATTCCCTAAGCACCCCCATTACCCCTTTAGCCTGGACGTAGGTATCTGTACTCCCACAAACCCCCTAAACGTCCCAGCGACCCCTTCAGCCTGGAAGTCCCTATCTGTGACACCCACGAACCTCTAACCTCCCAGGGATCCCTACACCCTGGACACAGGTGTCTGAGCACCCCACAAACCCCCTAAGCTCCTCGGGACACATCCAGCCTGGATGTATCTGAGCCCCCAGTGACTTAAGCTAGGCAGCCTGTAACTTAAGCTAGGCAGCGGGGAGGGGGTCAGCACCTTTGCCCAGGAAGCTGAATAAAGGAAGGGGCTGGCTGGAGGGAGTTAGTTCAGTTTTGGTTTGGAGCTGGGTTGTTGGAATTCAGGGAATCCCAAACTGGGAACTAAGCTTCCTGAACCCCCAGAAGGACTCGATTGAGGGGTCCTAGTTGTGCCCAAAAGCCCTGCTGTATCCTTCGTTCCTGTTGGCCAAAAAAACCTTCTGTTTTACTGGCTGGCTGAGTCACGGTGTGTCCCAGGAAGAGGGGTGCAGGGCTAGATTCCACCACATTACGTGACACCCCCTAAGTCCCTCTGGGACCCCTGCAGCCTGGACATATGTACCTATGCTCACCACAACCCCCTAAGCCATCCAGGGACCTCTCCAGCCCTGACGTAGATATTTGTGCCCCTCATGAAGCCCCTAATGCCCACCAGAATGTCTCCAGCCTGGACGTAGCTATCTGTGCCCCCCACGACCCTTAAGCCCCCCAGGGATCTCTACAGCCTCTACATAGGCATGATGCTCTGTGCATTACCCTGCATGGCCACATGTTGTCACTGTTCCTCTATGAGAGAAATTCTCTGTGCATTACCCTGCGTGGCCACATGGAATCACTGTTGCTCCATCCAGGAAATGCTCTGGGCATTTCCCTGCATGGCCACATGGTGTCACTGTTGCTCCATGCAGGAAATGCTCTGTCCATTAGCTGGTGTGGTCACAAGGCGTCAATGTTGCTCCATGTGGGAAATGCTCTGTGCATTACCCTGCCTGGCCACACGGTGTCACAGTTGCTCCATATGGGAAATGTTCTGTGCGTTACCGTGCGTGGCCACATGGTGTCACTGTTGCTCCATGCGGGAAATGCTCTGTGCATTACTGTGATGGAGTAGGGACTGTCTGTGTGGGGGATGGGAGAGCAGGGGGTGACTTTAGGACCGGACACGTGCTCAGCTTGTAACCTGAGCTAGGCGGGGGGAGTGGTCAGCACCTTTGCCCGGGAAGCTGGACACAGCAAATGGCCGGCTGGAGGGAGTTGGGTTAGTTCAGTTTCGGTTTTGGTCTGGGTGGTTTGAATTCAGGGATTCCAAAACTGGGAACTAAGTTTCCTGAACCCCTAGAAGGACTTGATTGTGGGGTCCTGCTTGTGCCTCCAAGCTCTGCTGTATCCTTCGCTCCTGTTGTCCAATAAACCTTCTGTTTTACTGACTGGCTGAGAGTCACTGTGAGTCCCAGGAAGAGGGGTGCAGGACCGGACTCCCCCACACTCCGTGACAGACCCTAAGCCCCTCCGAGACCCCTGCAGCCTGGACGTAGGTATCTGTGCCTCCCACCAAACACCTAAGACACTCAGAGATCCCTCCAGCCTGAACTTAGGTATCTGTGCCCCCCACAAACCCCCTAAGCCTCCGAGGGACCTATACAGCCAGAACATTGGTATCTGTTCCCCATATAGACTCCATAAGCCCCTTGCAACACTCCAGTGTGCACGTAGGTATATGTGCCCCTCAGAAACCCTCTAAGCCCCCAGGAACCCCTACAGCCTGGACATAGGTATTTGCACTCCCACAATCCCCCTAACCCCCCCCTCAGGACATCTACAATCTGGACGTAGATATCTGTGCCCCTCACGAAACCTCTAACTCCCCCTGGGAACGATACAGCCTGGACATACGTATCTGTGCCCACTCGAACCCCTAAAACCCACTGGTACCCCTACAGCCTGGACATCATAGGTGTCTTTGGCCCCCACAAATCCCCTAAGACTCCCAGGATGCCTCCAGCCTGGACGTAGGTATCTTTGCCCCCCACTAACCCCCTAAGCCCCCCTGGTAACCCTACAGCCTGGATGTAGGAATATGTGCCCCCCACGAACCCTCTAAGCCCCCATCGGACCATAGAGCATGGAGATTGGTATCTGTGTCCCCCCAAACTCTCTAAGCCCCCCAGGGACCGCTATGGCCTGGACATAAGTATCTGTGCACCCCAAGGCCCCTAAGATCCCCCGGACCTCTGCAGCCTGGCTGTAGGTGTGACGGTGCTGCCCGTGGGAGCCAGCTCAGCTCACTCAATCAGAGTGAATTGCAAACAAAACAGGGCGGACAAATCCCAAACGCTGCTGGTTATTTCAATACTTATATTTACCAAGCCAGCACAAAACAGCTTCTGTAGTACCTCACTGGTTACTTAGAAGTTTAAACCACGCAGTTCCCTTAAAGTACCCAGCCTCAGGCCTCCGTCCAGACACACCTGTTAGATATGATGATGATTCCTGAAAATCTTACTTCATCATATAAAAGAAAAGATTCTTCCGATCCCAAAGGATCAGCCACATAACCAGGTTCAATTATAACTTAGATTTTACCTAAAATACATGCTATAGCCAATTCTTATTAACTAAGCTAAAATTTATTAGAAAAGAAAAGAGAGAGAGAGAGTGTTGGTTAAAAGATTAATAGACATATAGACTTGAATTCAATTTTTGAGGTTCAGATACAAAGTAGACATGAGCTTGTAGTTGCCAAAAGTCCTTTTAGAAATAGTCCATAGGTTATAATCCACTGTCCATATTCAGGGTGGCTCCAGTCAATGACTGGGGATCTCAATCCTTGTGGCTTAAGGGTTCCCCCTCTTGAAACCCAAAGCAGATCTGAGATGAAGAAGGATCGTGTCCCAGGTTCTTAAACATTTCCAGCAGCCTTTCAGCCTGAGAAAACAATAGGCTTAACTCTTCTTCCAAACATCCTGGCAATTAGTACATCCATCAAACAGTTCAGATACAGATTACCACAACCTTCAAAGAGACACAGACAATAATACTATTTCACTCAAGTATCATCATAAATGTTAATATTCTTTTTTTGCTCTTTGAATTAAAACTAGAGCAATAGACAAGACTTGTTTGCTGACATCACAAGACCTGAGCAAACACCTCCCCTTCTACCTCTAACACTGCAGACTTGCATTTCAAAGCTCTGTTCATTTACATATCTTGTTAACCAGTTTCTAAGGTTCACCCACGGGTCAGGTCAGTCGGTGAGGTGAGTTAATTAACTCTTTCTGGCCCTGTCACCTTTCAATGAGATATTAGATTATACTTATGTCAGGGACTCTAACCCAGACGGCAAAGTTCGTTGTCTGACCGCGAGAGAGACAGGCAACACCAGCAAGGTCCGATCAAAAGCTCTTTATTGACAAGTGCACGCATCAATAGAGAGCAGCTCGTCTCCAGAGAGAACCAGCCTGCTCTTTACATCTTAGTATAAGCCTATGTAGACAGTTCCGTCGCGTCATAAATTATTCACTGGAGCAACCCACCCCCTTCTTCTAACAACTAGAAACTAGACACCTTTAGTATACATGCATGCCTAAAGTTAGAAATGTAGGGGAGTTAAAAACAAACAAAGAACAAAACCAGGGAGCGAAAACAAGGAGGCTGGGAAACTAGGA
This sequence comes from Gopherus flavomarginatus, assembly GCF_025201925.1. Taxonomy (NCBI): domain Eukaryota; kingdom Metazoa; phylum Chordata; order Testudines; family Testudinidae; genus Gopherus; species Gopherus flavomarginatus. Next base: position 3,781,387 of record NW_026115070.1, read on the forward strand.
CTCTTATCAGTTCTTCGAAGGAGCTGCCCGAACACAGCACATCTGGTACTATGCCAGGAATGCAGCTTCTCTCTTATCTCACTTTTTCCCAGCGCTTGGGTGGAGATTTTGTAGGTGTTGGTCTCTGTCTGAGGGGTCAGAGCAGATGCGGTTGTACCTCAGTGCTTGGCTGTAGACAATGGATCGTGTGATGTGCCCGGGAACACAGAGCTGGGGGAGGGGATCCCTGGCACTAGGTGAGGGAATTATTAGGAATATTAGGAATGGCAATATACAAAAACCTGTAGGAGAGCACTTCAACCTCCCTGGCCACACTATAGCAGACCTTAAGGTGGCCATCCTGCAGCAAAAAAACTTCAGGACCAGACTTCAAAGAGAAACTGCTGAGCTTCAGTTCATCTGCAAATTTGACACCATCAGCTCAGGATTGAACAAAGACTGTGAATGGCTTGCCAATTACAGAACCAGTTTCTCCTCTCTTGGTTTTCACACCTCAACTGCTAGAACAGGGCCTCATCCTCCCTGATTGAACTGACCTCGTTATCTCTAGCTTGCTTGCTAGCACACATATATATACCTGCCCCTGGATATTTCCATTACATGCATCTGAGGAAGTGGGTATTCACCCACGAAAGCTCATGCTCCAAAACCTCTGTTAGTCTATAAGGTGCCACAGGATTCTTTGCTGCTTTTACAGATCCAGACTAACACGGCTACCCTCTGATACATGTATGGAAAGACAAGGAGTGATTCCAGATGGACAGTGGGTCAAATGAGATCAGCCATTCTCCCTGTGAGGAGGGGTCCCATTAGCTGCTCTCCCCAGAGAGCTAAAGGAGGGAAGCTGCTCATACACTCCGTCCCTCTCTGCTCAGGATATTGGGGTTCAGCTTCCTGGGTCAGATGCTGCAGCCTCCATTGTGATCTGGGAGACCAGGCTTGGCAGCTGCTGCTCCCCCAGTGGGGCTCTGTGCTGGGAAGTGACCTTAATTAAAGCTTCTTCTCTGCCCGGCCCAGGGGATGACTTTCTGCAGCTGGTCCTAGCCCCCTAGGGCAGTCCTGGGCCCTGTTACTACTAAATTCTGAGCCAGAGTCTCCAGGTAACTGAAAGACCTCAGGGAATGTCCTAGGGTCTGGCAAGAAAGTGACTCTGCACAAACAACACCACCTCATTTCTCCTCCCATTAGCGGTTGCCAGGAGGAAATCCAGCCATGGGAGAGCAAAGCCCCCAGGAATGGGACTGTCCCAGCCAGAGGGGCAGGGAGAGAGGACAGGGGAAGGAGAGGCTGAAAGGGGCAGTGGGAGAAATGAATGTGGGGGAGAGATTTCCAGCTCTCTAGTCCACCCAGACACATGTATTGCTGCATCCTGGGGCAGAACCACTTTCCAGTGAACAAAACAAGGATCAGACAGAGCAAAAGCCAGTTCCTGACTCCATATTCCCCCTGCTGGGGTGTGGCTGCCGTGGGGTCAGTGTCTGAGGGAATCCCCCACAGTGACTCCTTTGGTTCTGCTCTTATCTAGCCTTGTGTTCAGAGAAGGGGTGAGGGGAGAGAGAAGGGAGGTTAAAAATGTGTCTGTGGACTTAGCCTGGCAGGAGGGGCCAGGTCTAAATTGTAATAAACAGATTGAGCATTTCCCAGCATGACAGAATCTAGGGTGTCTGTCTGCAGGGAAAGGGCCTGGGGGAATTGTGATGTGAAATTAACTAAAACCGGTTCTGAAACGCCCACAACTGCCCTTCTCCCCCAGACAGGCTGCAGAATGTTTTGCTCCAGCTCATCCCAGCCTGGCGTGGGACAGGGAAGAGAAATGGCTGCAGTGGAGTCAGTCCAGGTAGAGATTATCGGGGGGTTGCTGGTGGGTTCCTGCTGGAGGAAAGGGAGAGCAAATACACCAGAGGTGGGAAGGTTTGCAGAGTCTGGTTTGGAGGTTGGAGCGGGGCAGGAAATTCACAGCGTGGGGAAAGGAGGAGGCCAGGGTGTGGCAGACCTGCTGGGAGTTATTTACTAAGTGGCCTAGATTCTAGGAACAGACCCAGGAGGTTTGGAGGTGGAAATGCCCTAATTTGTGAAGAGAGAAAATAACCCACCTACATGGAGCTAGTCAAACTGACCAGACTCCTAGTGCTGGAGCCTGACCTCATTAACCATCAGCTGCTGTGAGATATAAAGGGGACACCCATGAGTCAGGCTTATTGGAGCTGCCTCTCCCTTCATATCCCGCTCCTCACAATGAGGAGGGTGTTGGGCATCCTACCAGCGAGCTCTCCCTGGACCCTGCTAGGGGCTCCATCTCCTGTATCAGTCAGTGGCTAGTAGGGGGGTGAGGGATATGCTGGGAGAGATAAGGGGCTCTCTCTTCATCCCCTCACCCTGGCATTTGCTGGATACTCTGAGCCAGGTTGAGGTGGGACTCTCCTGACTATGATCCACCCAGAGCTTCCATTTGATTCACTCTTCTCTGCCACAAATAGTGGGGCACCAAGTCCTTAGTGTTGGACTCTTACTCTTTCAGGGGCTGGTGACCTTCAAGGAGATGGCTATGTATTTCACCAGGGAAGAGTGGGCTCTGCTGGACCCCACTCAGAGAGCCCTCTACTGGGATGTCATGCAGGAGAACTATGAGACTGTGACCTCGCTGGGTAAGGGTTCCTGTCCCTTCTGTTCTTGGAAGGGGAAATGAAGAGTGAAGGTTCACGCCACCCCCACAATGCCATCTGTACCCTGTCCTGTTTCAGCATCACCCCAATAGGCCAGTGACACACATAATACCAGAGACCCTCCTCTGCTGCAGAACACTTTGGGAACAGAGCACAGGAGCCGTATTGCACAGTGTCAAATATCTCCTGTTTGCTCAAGTGAAACTGGGGGTTAGGTCTGGCATAACTGTCCCATACCCCTAATCATTTTTCTTGCCCTTTTCTGAAGCTTTTCCAATTCCAATATTTCTATTTTTGAGATGGGGTGACATGTGCATGCAGTATTCAAGATGTGGGTGTATCATGGATTTATTTGCTGTTTTTACAAATATGATCTATGAGATATTCTGTCATATCTATCACTTTCTTAATTATTTCCTACATTGTTCACTTTTTTTCACTGCTGCTGCACATTGAGTGGATGTTTTCAGAGAACTATCCACAGTGACTCCAAGATCACTCTCTTGAGTGGAAACAACTAATTTAGACCCCATCATTTTGTATGTATAGTTGGGATTGTGTTTTCCAATGGGCTGCACTATGTGCTATCCTGTCATCTAGTACTGCTGAGATCCTGGATTCAGTAATTTCCCTGCCCTTCCTGTTCCCTTTCTCCACTGAACCCCGCCAGCCCATGCTTCCTGTTCCCAGCTTCCCCAGGATCTCGCACTGTCTCTGAACCTCTCTGTCAGCAAGAAGCAGTGCCAGGGACACTTGCCCTCTGTCTGGAGTCTTCGATTTCTGGGACATGGATTTACTCTCTCTGTGTTGTAAGAGGCTCTGTCATAATGAGTGTCTGTGATGTTACCCAGAGTACAATCTGGACTGTTAAATAGCTGTACCTCAGTCCTCCAGCATGGGGTGCCTTTTCCACTGTTTTCCCGCGAGAACAGCCCCTCTTAGCCAATTAACACACAGTCTGCAGCATGTAACTCACTCCCAGCTACACAGTATTGAGTGCTGCTAGACAGCCACTCATGAATTACACCTCAGGAGAAAACCAGCAAATTCTCAAGTGCCCAACTTTCCCCCAGAAATGTGCATCTTGCACTGTCCAGCACGCTACTGAACGACCCAAGCTCATATGAAGTCTGTCATTTCATCAGCGGAAAATGACATGCACCAGCTTGTTATCCCAAACAGAGTTTCCAACACACTTCAATCCACACATACTGGTTAGATGAACAATAAACCAAGCTTGTTAACTACCAAAAACTAAAACTAGGCCCAGTCCATGAAAGGGGCACTCCCAGGAGAGACTGTACAAAGGCTGGAACATGAAACACCTTTGTAAACCTGAGACAGCTGCCTTGGGGACAATGACAGGGAGAATCCCCCAAAGTGACTCCTTTGTTTCTGCTCTTCTCTGGCCTCCGATTGTTCCTTCCAACGTGGAGTACTTTGCACTTGTCTCTACTGAATTTGATCCTATTTACTTCAGATCATTTCTCCCGTTTGTCCAGATCATTTTGAATTTTAATCCAATCCTCCAAAGCACTTACAACCCCCTCCCAGCTTGGTGTTGTCCGCAAACTTGATACGTGTAAGAGAGAGACTGTTACTGGGAGGGTTTCCCCATGTGTCAGAGGGTTACACCCTGGTGGGAGGGGGCTAGGCCTGTACTGGAATAAGGTCACTCTGTGCTTCACAGTGTGCTAGAACCTAGAATGTGCATTAGCAGGGGAAAAGCTGGGGGGAATCAGCTTGGGGAATGGACAAAAGCCTAGTCTGAATTCTCACACCTTGCACTTTTCACCCCGGCAGGCCAGAGAATAACATCCATGTTTCGCTGCAGATCATCTCGTCCTCCCAGGGGCAAGGAAATGGCTGCAATGGAGCTGGCTCAGGTAAGAGATTATCAGGGTGGCGGGCTCTGCTTGGAGGTTGAGGAGCAGTAAATGCATAAGAGGGTGGGAATTGCTAGAGGTGGTGAGAAGCAGGAAATATCTCGGGTGGAGAAAGGGAGGGTACAGCATGTGACAAACCTGCTGAGACTTGTGTAGTGTAGGGCGTGATGGGTTGTCACCCCCAGGAGGCAGTTTGTGGAGCTTCTGGGAACTGCTGTGTCCTCTAACCCTCACGCTGGGCTGGCCCTTCTCACACTGCTTTGCTGGAGATTTCGCCAGCCTCTCCAGGGCCTGTTATCACCCAACACAACAGCAGGTGGCGCCATGCAGCCAACTAAGCTACCTGAGTGCGTTACCTAAGCCACTCAAGGACAGATAGAAGACAAGAGCCAATTTCCCACTCCCCAACCTTGCACACTTGCTGTAGTATAAATCCAGAATGATACCATCTTATAGTGCACAGGGATCTCTATAATACAAGCTCATTAATGTAGTTCCCCTTCCCCTCGATATGGGACAGATGTGCACAACAAGCTGAGATTTTCCCCAGACACTTCACTCAAAATACGCTGGTTAAGATAAAGCATCAAACAAGTTTATTAACTGCAGAAAGATAGATTAAGTGATTATAAGTGATAACAAACAGATCAAAGCAGATTATTTAGCAAATAACCAAAACTCAGACTAAGTCTAACATGCTAGATGGATAGAATTTGAATTAGCAATTTCTCACCCTGACTGATGGTACAAGCAGTCCCCCAAGTTTCCATACACAAGCTAGAAATCTCTTGATCCTGGGAGCAGCACTTCCCCCACATCCGTTTTTGTTTCTCAGGTGTTTCCAGAAGTTCTCTTGTGTGGAGAATGAGGCCAAGAGATGATGTCACACCCCACCTTATGTAGCTTTTCCATATGGTGGGAACCTTTTGTTCCAAACTCAGTTCCTAGTCCAGTTTGTGGAAAAATACAGGTACTAAAATGGAGTTTAGTGTCATGTGGTCTGGTCACAGGCCCTGCTGAGTCATAGTAGCCATGACTCATAGGCTGGCTGAAACATTCACAGGAAGGCTAAGCTCTTCCACAGTCCATTGTCTTTGTTGAGCCATCAGCACTGTCTGGCTTCTTCATTGTTGTACCTGAAAGGCTCATTGTGGGTGTTACCCAGAGTAAGCACATTTGAAATACAGATACAGAGTCAATATCCATAACTTCAGATACGAACATGATATGTGCACACAAATAGGATAATCATATTCAGCAAATCAGAACTTTTCCAGTGACACCACACATGATGCATCTTCTACAAAATAGATCATAATTATGTCCTAACCATATTATAATCATACCACTATGATGAATATGGGGGTGTAGTGTCAGATAGGTCCTAATTTCAAGGCACAGGAGTTGGGAATGGAACTTCCCCTCTTTGTGGAACAGGAAATAACCCTCCAGCCAGGGCTGGGACAACTTCCCAGACTCTCAGCGATGGAGCCTGAATCTACTGACATTTCATTAATTACCACCAACCCCAATCTTTGTGGCAACTGTAAACTTTATCAGTGATGATTTTGTACTCTCTTCTAAGTCATGGATAAGAATGTTAAATAGCACAGGGCCAAGAACCAATCCCTGCAGGAACCTGCTAGAAAGAAATCCACTCGATCATGGTTCCCAATTTACTATCAGAGTTTTTAATCTATTTAATGTATGCCGTGTTTATTTTGTATCATTCTTGTTTTTTTTAGTAAAAATATTGTGCTAATCAAGTCATGTCCCTTACGGAAGTTTAGGTATATTACATCAATACTATTAGCTGCAACCAAACTTTTGATCTCATCCAATAAGGATATCCCGTTAGTTTGATAGGCTCTATTTTCTCTAAACCTTTGTTAATGGGCACTACAATTCTGACCTTCTAACTTCTATTCTTTATGATTGACTTCCCCTTTCTTCCATATATTTTATTTGGAGAGTGCTTGGATTCCTACCAGGGAGCCACTATCAGGGTCCAGAGACAGCCCCATCTCCTATATTAAGCTCTGGCTAGTAGCTATGTGATAAATGTGAAGACCCTGCTTCTGTCTGTCAGATGGGAGACACAAAGGTTCTCTCTTTCTACCCTCTGATGCCTCCTGGCTGCTGTAAGCAAGGTGGGGTGGGACTCTGTTAACATGTGCCTCCCGGAGCTTCCATTTCCCTGGTGCTGCTGTTCCGTGAATAGTGGGGTTGTGAGTGGGTCAGCAGGTACTGAGTATTGGACTCCTGCTCTTTCAGGGGCCGGTGACCTTGGAGGAGGTGGCTGTGTATTTCTCCAGGGAAGAGGGGACTCTGCTGGACCCCACTCAGAGAGCCCTCTACAGAGATGTCATGCAGGGGAACTATGAGACGATGGTCTTGCTGGGTAAGGATTCCTGTCCCTTCTGTTCTTGGAAGGGGAAATGAAGAGTGAAGGTTCATGCCACCCCCACAATGCCATCTGTACCCTGTCCTGTTTCAGCATCACCCCAATAGGCCAGTAACATACATACTACCAGAGACCCTCCTCTGCTGCAGAACACTTTGGGAACAGAGCACAGGAGCAGCATCACACAATGTCAAATATCTCCTCTTTACTCAAGTAAAACTGGGGTTAGGTCCAGCATAATGAACAGAAGCTTCTTACCCCCAGCCTTCTCTCAAACCCTGAGCCTTCTCTACCCAAACCAGAATGTGCTTGGGGTGTAACAAGCAGGCGGGTGGAGCCAGAGCTGCCAGTCCAGGGTTACTTATCATACAGACACTCAGTGCGTCCTTGAACGCTGGCTGGGAGTATCCAGACAGGGGAGCTCCAGCAGCAGAACACTGAATCTCACCCAGGATTACAGATGACACAACTCCTCGCCGATCTGGATTGCACCCCAGCATGTGAAAATGGCCTAGGTTGGTAGTGACATTTCTTGAGACATGGAGAGTCTTGCTCCCATATCACCAGGTGTAATAAAAATAACAGGAAAGGCCAAATATGGAAAACTGATTGTTCAGCTTGCTTTTGACCTGCATCATATTTTGCAATATATTCCAAATAAGGAAATTAACGTGCAACGTATGTGTCATTGTTTGTGGTTTTAAGCTGTAAAAGGCTTGTGTGATTTTTAGCTCAGGAACAGTATTCCAATAGCTGTCGCCCCCTGCGTGCTTGTAACCAAGAAAAGAGCCTCAGGCTGAGCTGATTCAAATATTAATCCTGTGGTCGTTTTCCACAACAGCCTCAATAGGTCCCTGTGATGGAATGTAAGGCTACATCTAGACTACCCACTGTATCGGCGGGTTATAATCGATTGCTCGGGGATCGATATATGGCGTCTCATCTAGACGCCATATATCGATCCCCGAGCGCGCTTATATCGATTCCGGAACAACACCAACCCCAACGGAGTTGCTGATTTGACAGGGGGAGCCGCGGACATCGATCCCGCGCGGTGAGGATGGGTGAGTAATCCGATCTTAGATATTCGACTTCAGTTACGTTATTCACGTAGCTGAATTTGCGTATCTAAGATCGATTTCCCCCCGTAGTGTAGACCAGCCCTTAATGTCTTCACACCTTCCCCCTGCAGGAGAAGGGCTGTTTGACCAGCTGTTTGCCTTGCTGTCTCTGAGGAACTGGTCTGTGGGTGTTCCCCAGAGCTGTAACTTTTTCTTAATATCATACTGTAAAATCTCACAATTTTACATACAGTGTTACTACACATTTTAACAGGAGGATAATATTCAGTAGGTTATGCGTTTTCTAATGATACCTCACAAGCCATGCTGGGTACAAAATTGATCATAATTTTCTAGAAGAGTGAACACAGGGGTACAGATTGACACAGTGTCTGTGTGTGTGTTCCCAGCAGATATGTGGGTATTTCAATCCCTCATAAGCACAATGTTTGGCATCTTCAAGGACCTGGGGAACTGGTCCTGGGAATTCACTAGTTTAGCAAGTGTGAGACTGCATGAAATTGTGAGACACTTTGGTATTAATAATAAAATAATATAATCTGATAAAATTGGAAAGAATCATGCTAGCTATGCCATGTAAAGTGTCAGTGAAAATGTTATGATTTGCCAAGTATGATAATTTTGTTTCTATGTTTCTATCACCTTTGTATTGTGAGTTACATATCTGTAAGGTATATCTGTATTTCCAGACTTGTGCAGTTTTTCTGGGTGACACCCCCAGACATATTGGCATCAACATTGCCTAGCATGTTTGATGGCCCATTGAGGGTCATCAGCTGTACAATGAACCTATGGACCAAGGGGACACACCTATTGAGTCAGCAAGACATGCCGGGGTTTGCCTGTGTAATGAAACCTCCAAAGCTTTTCCATGCCATGTGCTGTGAAGCTTGTGTTTGGGACACAGGAAGTACAAGCCACATGGCAAAAGGAATATAAAGCGCAGCTGCATCATCTCCATCTTGTCTTCAATCCCCCTTCCTACCTCTGGAGCAACTTCTCTACAAACTGAACCCTGGAACAAAGGACTGAATGACCCATCCAAGCTGTGGATGCGTTCCAGACAGACTTTCAAGCCAGCAACTCACCAATACTGCTAAGAACCTGATATATCCATTTTGGAATGTATCTGACTGCTTTTCCATTTAAATTCTTTCTGTCTTTCTTTCTTTTAAACTTTAGTTTAGATGCTAAAGAATTGTCTGGAAGGATGGAATTTAACTTCATTCTTTCATTTGTTCTTTCTTCTAAACATTTAGTTTAATTGCTAAAGGATTGGCTGGCAGCATGGTATTTTGGATGAGATCCAAACCTGGGTAATGTGGCTAACCTTCTACCCACCCACTTCCTGGATCCAATTAGGATCACTCTCCTGCTGCCCTCTGGCCATGCTGTATCACAGTGAGCAGAGTTTTTAAATAACCTCTCACTGTACGGGACCTAGTTGCTGATTAGGAGTCAGAGAACTGTCATGCAATAAAGGGGGCCGTGTGATTTCTTTTTTCAGAGTCTCGTTAACCAGTGTGTGGGATCAGAAACACAGTTTGTGACTGGTCAGTGAGTTTAACTTCAGTGTTAACCACCAGTATGGGGAGCATCTGCTCTCCCTTTTTCAGCCTGCTCTGACCTTGGCATTTTCAGTGAGGACTGCCCCAGGCACACTAGGTCACACTAAGCACTGAAGATAAATTAACAGAATGTTTTTGATGATCAAGATGTATGAAATCAACTGAACTCCTTTGTTTTCTTTCATCTGAGCGGAGTTTCTGGTTTTCGAACGTGATATGATCTCCCAGCTGGAACAAGGGGAAGAGCCATGGGTCCCAGAGCTCCAGGGTTCAGAGGAAAGAGAGATCCTGAGATCTCCCCGCACAGATGAGGAAACATTAAACCAACTCAGAATCTGTAAGTGCCTGAAGGAAACATCTAGGATGCCCTACAAAGCTCTTGGGAAGTCTCTCAGTTCATTATTGTCCATAGCAGGGGTCGCATCCGCAGGGTAAATATAGCTCAAGGCTTCCTATAGATGCTAGCAGACACCGGGCAGTAGCTTTCTCCCTTCCCCCTGTGAAGTTGGATGGGATGTGAAGGCTGAATTGATCCCCTCCTCTCTCCTGTTGGGGGGAGCTGAGTTCCTGATTTTTATTTGTCCTCTCTCCAGCACTTGTTTTGGTTTGGCCTTCCCCTTTCCATCCCTGTTTGAGGTTTCTGTCTCTATCACAGCAGGTGATGCAATGACGTGTGAGGTTCAGCACAGACCAGAAAAAGAGCAGGGAAACCAGCCAGGGGAGAAAATGGATAAATTTATTTCCTGTCAGGGAACTCAGAAGGGCCTTAAGAAAACCAGAATACAGCAGGAAATCTGCAGGGAAAAGCAAAAAAAATACATGTGCTGAGTGTGGGAAAAACTTCACTTACAGATCAGGCCTTTCTCAACATCAGAGAATCCACACAGGGGAGAGGCCCTGTGAATGCAATGAGTGCGGGAAAACTTTCAGTCGCAGCTCGCACCTTATTGGGCATCAGAGAATCCACACAGGGAAGAGATCCTATCATAGAATCCTAGCTTATAAGGGTTGGAAAGGACCTCAAGAGATCATCTAGTCCAACCCCCTGCTCAAAGCAGGACCAATTCCCAAATGGTTCCCTCAAGGATTGAACTTACAATCCTGGGTTTAGTAGGCCAATGCTCAAGCCACTGAGCTATCCTCTCCCTCCTGAATGCACTGAGTGCGGGAAAACTTTCAGTCGCAGCTCACACCTTATTCGGCATCAGAGAATCCACACACAGGAGGGGTCCTATGAATGCAGTGAGTGCGGGAAAACCTTCAATCGCAGCTCTCACCTTATTCAGCATCAGAGAATCCACACGAGCAAGAAGCCCCGCGAATGCCGTCAGCAGGCCTGCACAACTCGTAAAGTGGTGATGTAGAGAAATCTCTGTATTAACTATCTCTATAAATCTTTATAACGTTGCATTGTGTTATTTTGTATTAAGTATCTTTATCTTGATGACATTGCATCCGGCATGATGTTATTTTGTAATTCATATGACTTGGCATTGTGCCTCTCTATTTTCATACAACTTTGTATTAGATCCCTATATAGAGAATTGGTAGAAAACTTTGTATCAAATGTTATAGCCCCTAAGGATAGTATAGTTAAAGTAAAAGAAAACATGTGCCTTTTTGCTAGAAGTAGAATAAGATCTTCCCCCGCACTCTGTAATCAATTGCTCTATTGACTGAATGAGGTGTGAATGAGTGAGGCTTGGAAGACACCCACCTCCAGACAGCTACAACAGTTGAAGAGGGAATGGGAGCCAGAGCAAAGGACAATACAACTTGTCAAGTGGGCCCAATAAAGAAGAGCAGACATATTGATGGCCTGTCATAAACAGATAGCTAAGGGTTAATGTCTCTTTCACCTGAAGCACCTGACCAGAGGACCAATTAGGAAACCGGATTTTTTTCAACTCTGGGTGGAGGGAAGTTTGTGTCTGAGTCTTTGTTTTCTGTCTGCCTGCTTTCTCTGAGCTTTGGAGAAGTAGTTTCTACTTTCTAGTCTTCTGTTTCTAAGTGTAAGGACAAAGAGATCAGCTAGTAAGTTATATGGTTTCTTTTCTTTGATATTTGCATGAATATAAGTGCTGGAGTGCTTTGATTTGTATTCTTTTTGAATAAGGCTGTTTATTCAATATTCTTTTAAGCAATTGACCCTGTATTGTGTCATCTTAATACAGAGAGACCATTTGTATGTATTTTTCCTTTCTTTTTTATATAAAGCTTTCGTTTAAGACCTGTTGAAGTTTTCTTTACTGGGAAATTTCAGGGAAATTGAGTCTGTACTCACCAGGGAATTGGTGGGAGGAAGAAAGCAAGGGAGATCTGTGTGTTGGATTTGCTAGCCTGATTTTGCATTCCCTCTGGGGCAATAGGAAAGTACTTTTGTTTCCAGGACTGGGAACAGAGAGGGGGGAAGGGAAAAAGGATTATTTCCCTTTGTTGTGAGACTCAAGGGATTTGGGTCTTGGGGTCCCCAGGGAAGGTTTTTCAGGGGGACCAGAGTGCCCCAAAACACTCTAATTTTTTGGGTGGTGGCAGCAAGTACCAGGTCCAAACTGGTAACTAAGCTTGGAGGTTTTCATGCTAACCCCCATATTTTGGACGCTAAGGTCCAAATCTGGGACTAAGGTTATGACATGGTGGCAGCGGTGGGATATAGACAGAATCCAGAAGCCAGTAGGAATATTATATTTTTCTCTTCTCTGCTAAGGGCTTTTTAGCAGAGAGAAACAGTTGGTTTTAAAAGGGAACCAGAGAGAATTTTTTTTTCTGCTCTCTCTGGCAGTTTGTGGCTTACATGTTAAGCGAGAAGCCATTAAGAGACTGTTAAGTGTCTTTTGTCACACAATAGCACTCCCATTGAGAGTCATTACCAGCACTATATAAATGCAAATAAAGTGGTTTTTCAGGTTTACTTAACATTGAAAATTAGCTAAAGGCACTGTTGCTAGGCAGACTTCAGGAGGCAACAGAGAACCTGCAGTTCAGAAGATAAACACCGGAGGGCACCCCAACACAAGAAAACAGGAATCATGACTTCTAAGGCAAAAATTGAGGCCGAAGAGCAATTCAAAGAAGCTGAACACAGGCGACAACTGGAAATAAAACAAACAGAGATGGAAATAAGAGAGAGAGAAAGAGAGGCAGCACACAAAAGAAAACTAGAAGAAGAAGAGGCGGCCCACCGCCGAGACATGGAAAAACACCAAAAAGAAATGGAAAAACAACAAAAAGAAATGGAAAAACAACAAAAAGAGAATGAAGAGAAGGAAAAACAGAGAAAACATGAACTGGACTTGGCAAAAGCTGGGCTGCATGTGCCAGCCAACCCTAACAACCTGGTGCCAATTATTGCTCCACAGCACAGGAAATTTCCCACCTACAAGGCAGGGGATGACACCGAGGCCTTCTTGGAAAATTTTGAAAGAGCCTGTCTTGGGTACAACATCCCCGAAGACCAGTACATGGTAGAATTGAGGTCACAGCTCAGTGGACCTTTAGCAGAGGTGGCAGCTGAAATGCCTAAGCAGCAAATGAATGACTATAAACTTTTTCAAACCAAGGCCAGATACCGAATGGGGATAACCCCAGATCATGCCCGTTGGCGCTTCCGAACCCAAAAGTGGAAACCAGAGGTGTCATTTCCCAAACACGCCTACTACATTGCAAAAAACTATGAGGCCTGGATAACAGGAAACAACGTTCAAACCTTGGAAGAACTGCACCTCCTCATACAAATGGAGCAGTTCTTGGATGGTGTTCCTGAAGACATCACACGGTACATACAAGATGGAAAACCCAAAGATCTCGCTGAGGCGGGGGAGATTGGAGCCAAATGGATGGAACTGGCAGAAAGCAAGAAAGCTACTGTCAAGGGGAACGATTACCCCAGGGGGCACACAGACCATAAACCCTACAACCGAGGACAGCCAAAGACCCCACATACCACCCAAGTAAAGCCACAGACACCCTACCCTTCCACCTCACCAGTCTCCAGTAACTTACCTCGGCCCAGTGACCCATCAGATGGAAGATGCTTTAAGTGTAATGAACTGGGACATATCAAGGCCAACTGTCCAAAGAACACCATGCGAGTGCAATTCATTACACCACCATCACACCAAAGATCCCCAGGCCCGGATGCCTCTCAAATACCCTTGGAGCGAAGGGAAAATTTGAGAGTGGGCGGAAAGAAGGTTACTGCGGGGAGAGACACGGGGGCACAAGTGTCAGCTATCCACCAATCCTTCGTTGACCCCAAATTCATCAACCCAAAGGCCAAAGTTACAATTTACCCCTTCATGTCACAAGCTGTAGACTTGCCTACAGCTCAACTGCCTGTCCAGTACAAAGGCTGGTCAGGAATGTGGACTTTTGCAGTCTATGACAATTATCCTATCCCCATGCTACTGGGGGAAGACTTGGCCAACCAGGTGAGGCGGGCCAAGAGAGTGGGAATGGTTACACGTAGCCAAACCAGGCAAGCTTCCGGACCCATTCCTGTTCCTGAGCCGTCCACAGAGGCCCCGTCTGTGTTACCAGAGACCCAGACAGAGGTAGTGGACCCGGATTCCATGCCTACCACTGAAACAGCCACAGCATCTCCAGTCCCAGGCCCGGAACTGGAACAGCAACCAGCACCAGCAAGTGCAACCACATCTTCAAACTCAACGCCAGTGGGCGCCAGCGAGCCACAACTGGCAGAAGCAACAGACAGCCATACCCAAAAGGCTCAGCCAGAGCCTGAAATACTCTCAGGTGCACCAGCGGAGAGCGGTTCACCAGCAACGGAAACAACCCCATCACCTACATCGCTTCCAGAGGGACCAAGCCCAAGTCCACAGTCTGAGGAAGAACTGGTGACCCCAGCCTCAAGGGAACAGTTCCAGACTGAGCAGGAAGCAGATGACAGCCTTCAGAAAGCTTGGGCGGTGGCACAGAGCACCCCACCGCCTCTCAGCTCTTCTAATCGATCCCGGTTTGTTATAGACCAAGGACTTTTATACAAGGAAATTCTTTCTGGTGGACACCGGGAAGAATGGCAGCTGCAAAAACAGTTGGTGGTTCCAACTAAGTACCGGGGGAAGCTCTTAAGCTTAGCCCATGATCATCCCAGTGGCCATGCTGGGGTGAACAGAACCAAGGACCGGTTGGGGAAGTCCTTCCACTGGGAGGGGATGGGCAAGGACGTTGCCAAGTATGTCCGGTCTTGTGAGGTATGCCAAAGAGTGGGAAAGCCTCAAGACCAGGTCAAGGCCCCTCTCCAGCCACTCCCCATAATTGAGGTCCCATTTCAGCGAGTAGCTGTGGATATTCTGGGCCCTTTCCCAAAAAAGACGCCCAGAGGAAAGCAGTACGTACTGACTTTAGTGGACTTTGCTACCCGATGGCCGGAAGCAGTAGCTCTAGGCAACATCAGGGCTAACACTGTGTGCCTGGCCTTAACAGACATCTTTGCCAGGGTAGGTTGGCCCTCCGACATCCTTACAGATTCAGGGTCTAATTTCCTGGCAGGGACCATGGAAAAACTGTGGGAAACTCATGGGGTGAATCACTTGGTTGCCACCCCGTACCACCATCAAACCAATGGCCTGGTGGAAAGGTTCAATGGAACTTTGGGGGCCATGATACGAAAATTCATCAACGAATTCTCCAATAATTGGGACCTAGTGTTGCAGCAGTTGCTGTTTGCCTACAGGGCTGTACCACATCCCAGTTTAGGGTTTTCACCATTTGAACTTGTGTATGGTCACGAGGTTAAGGGACCATTACAGTTGGTGAAGCAGCAATGGGAGGGGTTTACGCCTTCTCCAGGAACTAACGTTCTGGACTTTGTAAGCAACCTACAAAGCACCCTCCGACACTCTTTAGCCCTTGCTAGAGAGAACCTAAAGGATGCTCAAGAAGAGCAAAAAGCCTGGTATGACAGACATGCCAAAGAACGTTCCTTCAAGGTAGGAGACCAGGTTATGGTCTTGAAGGCGCAACAGGCCCATAAGATGGAAGCATCATGGGAAGGGCCATTCACGGTCCAAGAGCGCCTGGGAGCTGTAAACTACCTCATAGCATTTCCCAATTCCTCACTAAAGCCTAAAGTGTACCATGTTAATTCTCTCAAGCCTTTCTATTCCAGAGACTTACAGGTTTGTCAGTTTACAGTCCAGGGAGATGATGCTGAGTGGCCTGACGGTGTCTACTACGACGGGAAAAAAGACGGTGGCGTGGAAGAGGTGAACCTCTCAACCACCCTGGAACGTCTGCAGCGGCAACAAATCAAGGAGCTGTGCACTAGCTTCGCCCCATTGTTCTCAGCCACCCCAGGACGGACTGAACGGGCATACCACTCCATTGATACAGGTAATGCTCACCCAATCAGAACCCCACCCTACCGGGTGTCTCCTCATGCCCAAGCTGCTATAGAACGGGAGATCCAGAACATGCTACAGATGGGTATAATCCGCTCATCTACCAGTGCATGGGCATCTCCAGTGGTTCTGGTACCCAAACCAGATGGGGAAATACGCTTTTGCGTGGACTACCGTAAGCTAAATGCTGTCACTCGTCCGGACAACTATCCAATGCCACGTACCGATGAGCTATTGGAGAAGTTGGGACGTGCCCAGTTCATCTCTACAATAGACTTAACCAAGGGGTACTGGCAAGTACCGCTAGATGAACCTGCCAAGGAGAGGTCAGCATTCGTCACCCATGCGGGGGTGTATGAATTCAATGTCCTTCCTTTCGGCCTTCGAAATGCACCCGCCACCTTCCAGAGGCTGGTAGATGGTCTACTAGCTGGACTGGGAGAATTTGCAGTTGCCTACCTCGATGATGTGGCCATTTTTTCAGACTCCTGGCCCGAACACCTACTACACCTGGAAAAGGTCTTTGAGCGCATCAGGCAGGCCGGACTAACTGTTAAGGCCAAAAAGTGTCAAATAGGCCAAAACAGAGTGACTTACCTGGGGGACCAGGTGGGTCGAGGAACCATAAACCCCCTACAGGCCAAGGTGGATGCTATCCAAAAGTGGCCTGTCCCAAAGTCAAAGAAGCAGGTCCAATCCTTCTTAGGCTTGGCCGGATACTACAGGCGATTTGTACCACACTACAGCCAAATCGCTGCCCCATTGACCGACCTGACCAAAAAGACCCAGCCAAATGCAGTTAAGTGGACTGATGAGTGTCAAAAGGCCTTTACCCAACTTAAGGCAACGCTCATGTCTGACCCTGTGCTCAGGGCCCCGGACTTTGACAAGCCATTCCTAGTAACCACAGATGCATCTGAGCGTGGTATAGGAGCAGTGCTCATGCAGGAAGCAACAGATCACAACTTCCATCCTGTCGTGTTTCTCAGTAAGAAACTGTCTGAGAGGGAAAGTCACTGGTCAGTCAGTGAAAAGGAATGCTATGCCATTGTGTACGCCCTGGAAAAGCTACGCCCATATGTTTGGGGACGGCGGTTCCAACTACAAACTGATCATGCTGCACTAAAGTGGCTTCATACTGCCAAGGGGAACAACAAGAAACTTCTTCGTTGGAGTTTAGCTCTCCAAGATTTTGATTTTGAAATTCAACACATCACAGGAGCTTCTAATAAAGTTGCTGATGCACTCTCCCGTGAGAGTTTCCCAGAATTCAGTAGTTAAAAAGTGTTCTTAAAATGTAGAAGTCTGTTAGTTATATACTTAGTAGTATATGTAAAGGTGCATGTGTTGTAGTAATCTGTTTATTTTAAAGTTCTAGAAGGAAATCGCCGCCAGTGAGCTTCCCCACTGTCTGCCATTTGGGGGGCGTGTCATAAACAGATAGCTAAGGGTTAATGTCTCTTTCACCTGAAGCACCTGACCAGAGGACCAATCAGGAAACCGGATTTTTTTCAACTCTGGGTGGAGGGAAGTTTGTGTCTGAGTCTTTGTTTTCTGTCTGCCTGCTTTCTCTGAGCTTTGGAGAAGTAGTTTCTACTTTCTAGTCTTCTGTTTCTAAGTGTAAGGACAAAGAGATCAGCTAGTAAGTTATATGGTTTCTTTTCTTTGATATTTGCATGAATATAAGTGCTGGAGTGCTTTGATTTGTATTCTTTTTGAATAAGGCTGTTTGTTCAATATTCTTTTAAGCAATTGACCCTGTATTGTGTCATCTTAATACAGAGAGACCATTTGTATGTATTTTTCCTTTCTTTTTTATATAAAGCTTTCGTTTAAGACCTGTTGAAGTTTTCTTTACTGGGAAATTTCAGGGAAATTGAGTCTGTACTCACCAGGGAATTGGTGGGAGGAAGAAAGCAAGGGAGATCTGTGTGTTGGATTTGCTAGCCTGATTTTGCATTCCCTCTGGGGCAATAGGAAAGTACTTTTGTTTCCAGGACTGGGAACAGAGAGGGGGGAAGGGAAAAAGGATTATTTCCCTTTGTTGTGAGACTCAAGGGATTTGGGTCTTGGGGTCCCCAGGGAAGGTTTTTCAGGGGGACCAGAGTGCCCCAAAACACTCTAATTTTTTGGGTGGTGGCAGCAAGTACCAGGTCAAAGCTGGTAACTAAGCTTGGAGGTTTTCATGCTAACCCCCATATTTTGGACGCTAAGGTCCAAATCTGGGACTAAGGTTATGATAGAAGCTAGCACCTTCTTTAGAAAACACCCTCTTTGAGCAGCATTGGGACAACACCCAGAGAAAAGCAGCACAAAGACCAACGGACGCAGACCCAGATTTTGAATCTGGTCTAGATTTGCATAAGAGGGAAGCTGCTATAAATGCGAGGTGTCTTGCAGAAGGACCCCGGATCTCGTCTTGTCACCATCGGACCATTGATTTGGATCGGTAGAAGCCCGGCTCCACCCCTCCCCCATCTAACTCACCTGGCCAGTGCAGTTAAGGGGAGCAACTAGTTGGTAACAACAGCAAGACGGAGTGTGTTTATGTCTGTGTGTGTGCGTGAATGCATGACTGTGATATATATCTCATGTGCATATCATAGAGTATTAATTGATACCTGTATTACTAATAAATGTGGCATTTTGCCTTAATCCCCCTGAAAAGTTCCTGTACAGTACTTTGAGTAAAACAGCGAGGGCCACAATGCTCCAAAGAAAACAGCTGAGGACCGAAACCCCCCGGCCCTGCGGAAACACCCCCCACTCAGGACCTCCCAGCCTGGCGGAAACACCCCGCCCAGTCCTGCAGAAACAAACCCTCCTTCCCCAGCGCCGCCCCACCAAAACAGCTGTGGGTCAAAAAGGAAGGTTGGTGGTGGGGAGGTGTTACTTGATGTTAAATCAACCAGGGACTCCCAGCCAAAGAGGTGGCTGGGAGCTCTCAGGGTCAAATTAAAGGGCCTGGGGCTCTGACGACTGGGGGAACCCGGAGCTTTTCAGGGCTGGGGCAGGGATTTAAAGGTCCCAGAGCTCCTGCTGCTGAGGGGAGCCTGAGCCCTTGAAATCCCAGCCTCACTCCATCCCCTGGAGCTGCCGCCAGGATTCAAAGGGCTCTGTGCTGCCTGCAGCCACAGGGATCCCTGAGCCCTTTAAATCTCAGCTGCTGCCGGGATTCAAAGGGCTCTGGGCTGCCCGTGGCGGTGGGGAGCCCTGAGACCTTTAAACCTCAGCTGCGGCCGGGAATCTCTGCGAGCAGCCCAGAGCCCTTTGAATCCCGGCCGTGGCTGGCAGGCCGGCTTTAGGAAGTGCGGGGCCCCGCAGGGATGACTGGGGAAAAAAAAGCCTTTCAGTTCTTAACAACCGGTTCCCTATAAAAAGTTCTGCCACAGTATGTATTTTTTGTACCAGTAGGGTTACCATACGTCCGTATTTTCCTCCCAGATGGCGATTTAAGAACCAAAAAGCCTGACATGTCCGGGAAAGTACAGATGTATGTTAACCCTACCTAAAAGTTCTTTTTTAAAAAGATGGGTCTGAACTAGAAATGAGCTCTGCCACTCCCTTAGGGTGTGCTAGGGTGCACATGTGTGGGTCCCAGCTGCTCCCTGCCCATCTCATTGAAGCAGGTGTGCAGGGTTACTTCCCTCGGAACTGCAGGGCACCAGTGAACATGGGGCT
This sequence comes from Gopherus flavomarginatus, assembly GCF_025201925.1. NCBI lineage: Eukaryota > Metazoa > Chordata > Testudines > Testudinidae > Gopherus > Gopherus flavomarginatus. The sequence continues at coordinate 3,801,033 of NW_026115070.1, forward strand.
GGCTGGAGGTGGGGGAGGGGGAGGATGCGAGAGGTAGGGTCTGGCTGCAGGCTGGGCAAGGGGTGTGGGGCAGGCTGGAGACAAGAGGTGTGGGGTGGGCTGGCTGGCTTCAGGCAGGGCCACAGGGAGGGTGCGGCATGGGTTGGCAGGGCTGGAGACAAAGGAGTGCAGGACTGGCTGGCTTCAGGCAGCGGGGTGTGGCAGGGGTTGGCTGGAGACGGGTTAGTGCAGGGCTGAAGGCAAGGCAGGGGGTACGAGGTTGGCCGGAGACAGGGCAGGGGGTGCAGGTCTGGTGCGGGCAGGGCAGGCAGTATGGCAGGGGTTGGCTGGAGACAGGGCAGGGGGTGCAGGGCTGGTGCGGGCAGGGCAGGCAGTGTGGCAGAGGCTGGCTGGAGACAGGGAAGGGGGTGCAGGGCTGGCTGGAGATGGGCAGGCTGCAGGCAGGAACTGGTGCAAGCAGGGCAGGAGGTGCGGGGCTGGTGTGGGCAGGGGGTGCAGCAGGGGCTGGCTGGGGACGGGCTGGCTGCAGGCAGCGCAGGGGGTGCAGGTACAGGGGGTACAGCCCATCCTCTATGGTGAGTGCCTCCTTCTCCTCCTCCTCCTCCCCCCTCTCCCACTAGGGTAGCAGCAGCAGCCTGGGGCTTGGGGGCTATTTCAAGGGCCCGGAGCGCCCCTGCTTCCACTGCCCCAGCTCTGTAAATAGCCGTGGGAACCCTGGGGAAGCGGCGGGGCTCCAGTGGCTATTTAAAGGGCCGGGGAGGTAGAAGCAATGGGAGTCCTAGACTTTTTAAATAGCCCCCAGAGCCCCGCAGCCATACCCCAGGGCTCCAGCAGCAGGGCTCTAGTGGCAATTTAAAGGGCCTGGGCTTCCAGCCCCTGCTGGGAGCCCCAGGCCTTTTAAATTGCCCCCTGGGGAAACTGGGCCACCCTGGTACAGCGCACTGGCTTTTGCTGGTACTGGGGCTGGGGTGCGGGGTCCTCTTAGGAGCGAGGCCGATTCAAGGGAATTGGTTAAATTGGCCTAAAGCCGGCCCTGGTGGCTGGGATTTAAAGAGCTCTGAGCTCCCCGCCCGCCTGCCCAGAGCCCTATAAATCCTGGCCGCGGCTGAGATTTAAAGAGCTCTGGGCTCCCTGCGGCTGCCGGCAGCTCAGAACCTTTTGAATCCCGGCCGCGGCTGAACTTTAAAGGGGTTTGGATTCCCCGCGGCTACGGGCAGCCCAGAGCCCTTTGATTCCCGGCTGCGGGACGCACAGTGAGACTTCACGGGCCGCACGTTGCCCGTGGGCCGTATGTTGTGCAGGCCTGGCATGGAGGGGCAAAATAGGTAAGAAATTTCCGTGGCCTGTCACTAGCAAATAGTAGCCACCATGGATCCTGCCAGAGGTGGCTACATCTTAGCACTGTGGGAAGCAACCCTTCACAGAGACCATTTGTCTTGTGGTTTGGGATACTTCTCAAGACATGCTGCACTCAGAGTGAGCCCCTCATCCTGTGCCAGCTGGAGAAAAGAAAAGGGGCCAGCCAACTCTCCCACTACCAGCTGCGAACCACTGATCCCCAAACAGGGGGAGGCCTCCGGCTTTGATGTGTATTAAATATCAGGCTGGTCTCTTTCTTTAGCTAAAAGAGGGAACAAATGATCCTCAAAGGAGAGGGGAAAGACAATCACTGGGAAATTTAATCCCCTGCAACGTCCAGAATGGAGAGCGACTCAGGGCAACAGGTTCCCCCTAAGGAAGAAGTTTTTGGGATTTAGAAACATAAGGAACAGCACAAAACTTGAGAGGATTGTTAATTGACATTTGATAATGACACAGAGGGAAAACCTGAGCTTTCAGATCAGTGTTCAGAAATGAAAGACAAAGGGTGGAAATCAGAGATTTTGGATCCATTTTGCAAATTATAGAGAGGAAAGTGGAAAATCAGAGGGATTTTATATCAGTTGTTGATAGGAGGTAAAATCTGAGTGTTTCACATGAATACTTGATAAATGAATAAAGAGGAAATGGGCAACATTTGCAAACATTTTGTGTTCAATAATCTGAGAAAAGGTGTAAATCTGAGATTTTCTTATTATTTTATAATTAGAGACAGGAAAATCTCAGGGCATATTCAATTAGAAATAGACAACTAGAGAGAAGTGGGGCAAATGTTTAGGTTATTTTATTTGAATCTTTGAGATTTGCAAAGAAATTGTGTCAAAAACTGCATATTTGATAACATGAGAGGAAAACACCAAGATCTGAGGGGAGAGAGTCACTTTCCTGTCAGGGCCCAGTGCTCCCTCCTCCTCCCCCTCCGGGGTCACTCACTCACTGGGGGCTCCAGGCGGGGCTGGTGCGGTCAGAGCCTGGGGCTGCCTAGGGGGCAGGTCCCAGCTGGAGAAAGCCCCCCCCCGGCCAGGATAGGAATGTGCTACTGGTAGCAGCCTGGGGCTGGACCCTCTCTATGGGGGACACTTGCTCCCCCCTCCCCTTCCTGGCCCTTCCCACGCCCTGTTGCCAGGAGAGAGTGGCCCCCCAGCCCAGCCCAGAGGTGTCCCTGTCTCAGGCCCCCCCCCAGCCTCTGCCCAGTTCAGAAAGCACTCGGGGGAACGATTTCCCACCTACACAAGGACAAATCACTGCAGGTGAAAATGGGGAGAAACACCCCAAACCTGAGATCTGAACTGGCCATTGGCAAAGGGGAGAGAAAATGGGGCACAATGGGGGGAGGGGAACAGGGAACTTTTCAGGGGTTTGAGGGAAGGGGGTGTCAGCCTGGATGTTGCTTGTTGCTCTCTAGGGAGAAAGGGGGCAGGACAGGAGAGGAGGGGAGTCTCCACGGAGGGGGCAGTGGTAATTCCGAGGGGATCTCAGCCCTCCCTTTTTCTCCCCGCTCCTCAGGGGTCACCTGCTCTTCTCCCCTCGCCCCCCGGCCATGTCCCGGCTGCACAGACATTTTCCATCCATCCCTTTCCCAGGTCTCCCCCCTCCGCAGCCCCTGCCCGACCCCACGCAGGGGCTGCTAGGTGTAATGCATGTTCAGTAGGGATTTCTCCCCTACTAATGCTGGGGTGTCCTTCTCCTATAGGTTAGTCTACTAATGATCTCATCTTGGTGCCATGTGTGTCAGTTCATTGCCATGGCACTCGTGTGCTTAGACATCTGAGGATGCTCTATAGAAAAGCTCCTTGAGTGAGGTGATCCACAGGGAGTAGCTCAAAGCTCCAAAGTGCCTGGCCGGGGCAGGACATTGGCACAGCAAGGGCGGGGTGTGGCAGTGACATCACAAAGGCCTTTTGCAGGACCTCACACTATTGGTCAAAGACTATTGGTGAGCAGGTGGTGACCTCACAGAGAGATCCTGACATCAGTCAGGGGCCAGGGGCTAGGGAAACCTCAGAGACCCCTGTGGCTTTGCTTCAGCAAGTCTCCTTCTCCAGGTCTCTGTCTGAGGACTGAGAGAGTATTCGGGTTCACGGACGTGAGCGCCAGGAGAAACCTCTTTCCAGTTTTCTCCTTCCCTTGTAGTGATTTTACTAGAAAACAGCCGTCCCTCTTTAGAAGGTAAGAGCCTCCTGGAGGTGTGAAACCTGTTCAGTCTGATCCATCTGGTGAGAGTTGAATTCTAGGCATGGAAAACATGAGCTTAAGGAGGCAGAATTTTATTCCGTACCTGGGATTTTGTCCCTTAGAATCATGGGGACATTAGGGTTTGTCCTTTGTGTTTCACCTTTTCCTCCATCCACCTGTCCCTCCCTCCTTTCTCTTCATCTCTTCTTTTGTCCTTTCTCCTGTTCCCCTCCCAACACCAGGACGAGTGTGTGCGTGTGTGTTGCGGGGGAGTGCTCTGCAGCTCTCACTGTGGGAGTTCCACCCAAAAATGTGAGGCTGAAATAGTGCTCAGGCAGTCAGGGCTGGATTAACCTTTTGTTGGCCCTGGCACCAAACATATTTGTGGGCCCCAATATAGTCACTGTGGGCTCCGAGTGTGGGCCTGGTGGGGCAGTGCCATTGGTGCCTTCGTATACCCGGTACTGAACCTCAGAGACATTTTTCATTTTGATCACACACCTCTCCATGACTATATGCATTGCCATACACAGCTCCCTCAGCCCGCGGGTTTTCTTATTGAGCTGTACACCCATGTGGGTTTACCAGTGTCCACAGTGAGCAGAACTTTCATAGTGACCAAGGAAACTCCCCACATATTTATCTCTTTCCTCATTCAGACCTTCTCTAGCCATGTCTCCAGTACCCCCCCCCCATGTCACCAGTCACTGCATGTGGTCCTAGTCTCAGCTCAAAGTCCTAAAGCCAGCAGACACCTGATCAGTTCTGACAGATCTCTCCCTCAGCCCCCATCCTGCCATGTGAGCAAGCCACCTGCAAACACCATTTCCCCAAAGTGAGGACTTAGCCCTTGGGAATCTGAAGACACCAGCGTCTCTCCCTCTGCTCCCATCTACGTGCTAGTCTGCTACCTGGTCACCACCACCTCTCCCCATACTTGTTTCCTTTCTACTTTGGACATGCTCCCAACCAGCTGGAAGCTCCCTCTGCAAGCCTGACCTGCTCCCGCCTTCCCTGCTCCCCCGACATTCCTTTCCTACTGGTGACCTCTGTTCCTTGAGGTTAACTCCAGTGTCTTTAGGTGCTCTAGCTTAATGGCCCCAGGAGTCATACAGCCACTTGTAGTTTCTCTAGCTACAGCCATGGGGCAACTGCCAGAGGCCAGCCTTAGACAGCTGCAGCTACTAGCCGCAGGAGCGGAGGCAATGCCAAGGCTGAGCATGCTTGAACCTTGCAAGGGCAGCACTAGGGACTCTAAATCCTCAGCACTGGCCCTCGGCAGCTGCAGACTCTGGAGTTAGGCACTTTCCTCCTCTAGGTTTCTGCATGGTTACAGAACTGCAGTAAAGTGGAACAATTATCAGCTTCTGTGATTGGAAGATGTCTGGATCCATCTAATAAGACCGTCCTACATAAATGAGGAAAGTTGAGGTGCCTTTATTATTCTTTTGTTCCATTCTTTGTTTCTATGGGGAATTTGCCAGTGCAATATCACTGTCTTCCTTTTAAACAAACAAAACTAAAAAAAAAAGTGTAATGGCTGTTGAAAATAGCAATTCCAGCCCTCGTTAGCACTGTGAAGACCCCATCGTTTCTTGCTCAATTTTCTCCTACTTTTTCTACAGTAAATGACAGTGGATCAGCATATTTGATTTGGGAGAAATGAAGTAACAGCTGCCCAAATTGAGCTAGAGCACTCCTGATTTTGAGGTGTTCAGATCTGGAAGGCAGGGGCTAGATTCCCTTTATGAATATTAGATACATCTGGAAAGGAAAAGTCAATTTCTATTTTCATGGCTCAGAAGTGGAAATCCTCCTGTCCTGTATCTGAAGCTGTCCAGGTCCAGTAGAGCCTCCCCTTCCTTACTTACCATTTTACCTTCTGGTGGGATCCACATACCTCCCTTGCCCAGCTTCAGATAGAGAGGGGCCCTGTCCAGTTAGTCCACCCAGTTCCATCTTTGGGGGCTGCCAGGCGAGGTCACACCAGCATCCCTAAGCCTGTCTGGGGAAGTCTTCTGAGGGTGCTACCTGGGCCAAAGCCTTCTACTCCTTGGTCACACCTCTTCCCTATTCACAGGTGGCACCCCCTTCTAGCAGCCAGCCAGCCCCCCAGCCCCAGCAAGCTGCAGCACATGGAGTCTCACAGCTTCCCCCCTCCCTTTCCTGTTGCTCTGGGGATTACTGTGATGGAGTGGGGACTGTCTGTGTGGGGACTGGGAGAGCAGCGGGTGACTTTAGGTGAGGGACAGGACCTAAGCCTGTAACTTAAGCTAGGCAGCGGGGAGGGGGTCAGCACCTTTGCCCAGGAAGCTGAATAAAGGAAGGGGCTGGCTGGAGGGAGTTAGTTCAGTTTTGGTTTGGAGCCGGGTTGTTGGAATTCAGGGAATCCCAAACTGGGAACTAAGCTTCCTGAACCCCCAGAAGGACTCGATTGAGGGATCCTGGTTGTGCTCCTTGCTTTCAAAGACTGTTGGTATGCAAATTTTAACAACAATTTTTGCAATTAACAATTTGACCAATAAAGTTTCTTTTCCTTACTTAAGGAAATGCATTAGACTTTAGTATATCACATTCTCCTGATTTATCTAAACACTTTGTGTTCCAAGTTGAACAAAACAAGTATCTGCATTTTAATTTAACCTTTTTGTTTGATTTTAAACTAGATTATTTTATAAAAATATTAAACACAAAAATTCCGGCCACAAGACAAACACCACAAGGCAGAACATAGAACACAAAACATAATTTCTATTGTGCCAGTAAATGCATGGTACGTTGAATGCTGTTTAGCTGGCATCAGTTTTCTCTGATTATCTGAAAGACAAAAAAACAGAGGTCTACCCCTTCTGGGCAGACAATCATTGCTTAAAATAGACAAATACCCTTGTTGATTTCAGGAAAAACAGAGGAATTATCCCATATTTTATGTGTTTCATAGGCAGCCCAGGTTTCAGTGGCCCCTACGTTATCAGTTAGATAATTTGCATGAATACAGATGCTTTCTGGCTTGCTTTTTACTTTTAACTCTTGCTTTCAAACACTGAAAGAAAACATCACTACTTATAGTGCCCTTACAGCCTAATAAAATTTCAATTACATAGCACTATATACATTCTTCAGCTAATTTAACTAAATTCTAAATGATTGCAATTAACAATTTCTTTGCCTCAATTTATTTACAAACATTTCAAAGACACCAAGAACTTTCCTCTTTAGCATTTTTACAAAGTTCAACTGCTGTTTCCTCCAGCAACTACAGAGTTAACTTCTCACTCTCCCTTAAATCACTTGCTTGTCTCCCAACAGCCACTTTTATCAACTCAAATCACCATTCCAAGTAAGTTCTGGGTATTTGAAATCCCCATGCTTACACTTACTTACTCCTTCCTTCCACTACACCCTTAAAGTTTTCCAACCTGTTTTCCAATCTCTCTGTCTGTTGCCTGCCCGCCTGGGTCCGATCCTGCTTTTCTCACTGAACCGTCCCTTCCATAGGCACCAACTTCTTCCACTACCAGTTTAGCTAGGAGGGTGGGCTTCTCAACTAGCCCCCCACCCCTCCTGGTCTCTTCCCTTAAACATTCTTACTCACAAGACTACCCGAGTCCTCCTTCATGAGGCTTGCCACCTAGACGAAGACACATGGCCCATTGGGCAAAGGCCATTTACTTAACATATAATTTGAAGGACTACTCTTAGAGGGTTTACCCAGAGACTCATTCATCTGTTTGACACTTAAACAGAAAAGAGAATTACACAGAGAGCAGAGGGAATTACAGTCTAAGCCAGACTTTCCCACTTCTATACACTGACCGCTACAGGGGACAGGACAGAAGGATCTCAATTTAACCTCAGAGCTGTCTCGCACACATGGCTTCCACTCCGAGGAATTACGAACAAGAGGTTCAGTTCCACCCACACTCCTAACACCCAAATGAACAGAGAAAAAAAACAACAACAGTAACGGGTTAAATAGAACAGAACCAGAACCAGATAGTGTTTCCTTATCCTATTAGGACTCACTTTTACTCATGCAGTTCTCAGCATATAACACCAACAGTACCAAGCAAAGCAAACACAAAATAACAAGGGTAAAACAAATAGATGGTGTAAATTCTGCAGGGCTCCCCCCTTCTTAATTGCTCACCAAACTGTGACAAATTTCTGTTACCAATCTATCCCTCATGTCAGATGATCAGGCTGACACTACAGGATCGTTGGGGGAAGATAAAGAAAACACACCATATAACTGAATTTTAAAGCTTCATTAATAAAATAATAAAACAACAACGGAGAGTGTTGGGAACGCTCCCACATCACTCAGGAAAATATTAATGCCCCAAGCCCGAAGCTCCTTTCATACTTACACACGTACGTCCAGACTGGCCACTTCTGTGTATAATGTTCAGAGGAGGGGGAGAGGTGGAAGGGAGATTATCCTGTATACAGCTTGTCCAGAATTTCCAACATAGACTCATAGACTCATAGGTCAGAAGGGACCAATCTGATCATCTAGTCTGACCTCCTGCACAAGGCAGGCCACAGAACCCCACCCATCCAATTTTATACAACCCCTATCCCAGGACCGAGTTATTGAAATCCTCAAAAATGGTTTGAAGACCTCAAGCTGCAGAGACACCACCAGCAAGCGACCCGTGCCCCACGCTGCAGGGGAAGGCGAAAAACCTCCAGGGCACCTGCCAATCCGCCCTGGAGGAAAATTCCTTCCCGACCCCAAATATGGCGATCAGCTAAACCCTGAGCATGTGGGCAAGAGTCACCAGCCAGCACCCAAGAAGGAGTTCTCCGCAGCAACTCAGTACCCATCGCATGCAACATCTCCCCGCAGACCATTGAGCAGACCTGTCTGGTGGTAATTCAAGATCAATTGCCCAAATTAACGATCCTATCATAACATCCCCTCCATATACTTATCAAGCTTTGTCTTAAAGCCAGGAAAGTCTTTTGCCCCTACTACTTCCCTCGGAAGGCTATTCCAGAACTTCACTCCCCTAATGGTCAGAAACCTTCGTCTAATTTCAAGCCTAAACTTCCTAATATCCAGTTTATACCCATTCGTCCTCGTGGTTACATTAGTACTAAACTTAAATAATTCCTCTCCCTCCCTAACGTTAACCCCCTTGATATATTTATATAGGGCGAGCATATCCCCCCTCAGCCTTCTTTTGGCCAGGCTAAACAAGCCAAGCTCTTTGAGTCTCCTTTCATAAGGCAGTTTTTCCATTCCTCGGATCATCCTCGTAGCCCGTCTCTGAACCTGTTCCAGTTTGAATTCATCCTTCTTGAACATGGGACACCAGAACTGCACACAGTATTCCAGATGGGGTCTCACCAACGCCGTATACAACGGTACTAACACCTCCTTATCCTTGCAGGAAATACCCCGCCTGATGCATCCCAAAATCGCATTTGCTTTTTTAACAGCCGTATCACATTGGCGACTCATAGTCATCCTGCTATCAACCAGTACCCCAAGGTCCTTCTCTTCTTCCGTCGCTTCCAACTGATGCGCCCCCAATGTATATCCAAAATTCTTATTATTAATTCCTAAATGCATGACCTTGCACTTTTCACTATTGTATTTCATCCTATTTCTATTACTCCAGTTTACAAGGTGGTTCAGATCTTCTTGAATAGCATCCCTGTCCTTCTCCGTGTTAGCAATACCCCCCAGCTTCGTGTCATCCGCGAACTTTATTAGCACATTCCCGCTCTTTGTGCCAAGGTCAGTAATAAAAAGGTTAAATAAGATCGGTCCCAAAACCGATCCTTGAGGGACTCCACTGGTGACCTCCTTCCAGTCCGACAGTTCACCTTTCAATACGACCCTCTGGAGTCTCCCCTTTAACCAGTTCCTTATCCACCTTACAACTTTCATATTCACTCCCAGCTTTTCCAATTTAACTAACAGCTCCCCGTGCGGAACCGTGTCGAACGCCTTACTGAAATCTAGGTAAATTATATCTACCGCATTTCCTTTATCTAAGTAATCCGTCACCTTCTCAAAGAAGGAGATCAGATTGGTTTGGCACGATCTACCTTTAGTAAATCCGTGTTGCAATTCGTCACAATTACCATTGACCTCTATGTCCTTAACTACTTTCTCTCTTAAAATTTTTTCCAAGACCTTACATACTACAGACGTCAAGCTAACAGGCCTATAATTACCCGGATCACTCTTTTTCCCTTTCTTAAAAATAGGAACTACATTAGCAATCCTCCAGTCATACGGCACAACACCCGAGATTATCGATCGCTTAAAAATTCTCGCTAACGGGCTCGCAATTTCACGCGCCAGTTCCTTTAATATCCTCGGGTGGAGATTGTCCGGGCCCTCCGACTTCGACCCATCGAGCTGTTCAAGTACGGCCTCTACCTCAGTTGCAGTAATATCCACTTCCATATCCACATTCCCGTTTATCATCCCTCCATCATCGCAAGGTTCCTCACTAGTCTTATTAAAAACCGAGGCAAAGTACTTGTTTAGATGTTGGGCCATGCCTAGGTTATCCTTAACCTCCATTCCATCCTCAGTGTATAGCGGCCCCACTTCTTCTTTCTTTGTTTTCTTCTTATTTATGTGGCTGTAGAACCTTTTACTATTGGTTTTGATTCCCTTTGCAAGTTCCAGTTCAATGCGGCTTTTAGCCTTCCTCACCTTATCCCTACATGTTCTGACCTCAGCAAGGTAGCTTTCTTTACTGATCCTGCCTTCCTTCCACTCCCTGTAAGCTTTCCGCTTTTGTCTAATCCCCTCTCTGAGTTGCTTGCTCATCCAGTTTGGCCTGCAACTCCTGCCCATGGTTCTTTTCCCCTTTCTCGGGATGCAGGCTTCCGACAGTCTCCGCAGCTGCGACTTAAAGTAATTCCAGGCCTCCTCCACATTTAAATCCACTAATTCCTCCGTCCAATCCACTTCCCTAACTAATTTCCTTAACTCTTTAAAATTAGCCCTCGAGAAGTCAAAAACCCTAATCGCAGATCTACATTTGTTTATCCTTCCATCTAGTTTGAACTGAATCAGCTCATGATCACTCGAACCAAGGTTGTCCCCTACCACCATTTCTTCTACAAGGTCCTCACTGCTCACCAACACCAAGTCTAAAATGGCATCCCCTCTCGTAGGTGCTTCAACTACTTGATGAAGAAATCCATCCGCAATCACATCCAGAAAAATCTGACCCCTATTATTCGTGCAAGTACTCGTCCTCCAGTCTATATCCGGGAAGTTGAAGTCCCCCATAATCACACATTTCCCCTTTGTGTTTACTTCATTAAAGACATTAAAGAGGTCTCTATCCATATCCCAATCCGATCCCGGCGGTCTTGGGAGGGCTGTTCTTTTACACCCTGGAATCTCCTGCGGCGTCTCTTTCAGAGATTCCAGTCCAGGTCGGCTGCCTGTGGCTTCTTTGGTGTCACCAAGCCACACCGACTCCAGGGTCACAAAGGCACACTGTTGGATCTTACTGGACAGTTAAGCTTTGCAAATGTAATTTCAGTTCTGTAACTTGTATTTCCTTTGCTTCGCCTCTGTCTATATTTTTTCCTTCACAGCCAGCTGGGGCCGAAAGCAGCCCCTCCCTGCACCAAGCACAGTCCGCGCCGATTCCTGACCCTGAATGCAGAGCACCCCCCTCCTTCCATCCCGGGGCCAAGATGATTTTTAAATTAACCCGTTCCTTATGTCTTTTTCTTTCTTTTTCTCTTTCCCATTAAACATTCTAGTAGCAATGCTAACTACTTCAGACAAACTTTTCCCTTGCGTACCATCTGGATGCTTTCTAAATCTTTTTGCAATATCCTTTGCACATTGTGACATGAAAACCATTTTAACCATCTCCTTTCCATGATCAGTTTCAGGATTTAAATTCCCATGCTTTTTAACTTCACAAATCAGTCGAGCACAAAAGTCAGAGAGGTGCTTATCTGGATGCTGAACACAAGCACTCACCTTGCTCCAATTTGGAGTAGCCTCCCCTGCATCTCTAATACCATTCAAAACAGCTTTTAAAAATCCATCCAACTTTGTCTTTTGAGCTGGATTATTGGGATTCCAGTTAGGGTCAGTAATTAGCCAAGGTGCATTCAAATGAGCTGCAGATTTTTCTTTTACTTTTTGTCTTTCATCTTCTGTCATGAGAGTATCTAATAACTGATTTACATTTGCCCAAGTGGGCACATGAGTGAAAAAGATTGTGCAGAACATTCTTTCCACTGCCTCAGGATTTTCTCATAAGTGAGGCATAGTGCACTGCCAGTTAAACAAATTTGAAGTTGCAAACAGGGTATGGGTAAAACCATCTCATGTTCCCCAGAAACCAGTAGAACCAGATAAGTTCTCAATGAGGCTTGTAATATCAGAGGTGTCTCAGAAACATTCTCTCTCATGGAGTTAAGTAACCTAGTGGGGGTCCACAAGGGCAAGGACAAGGGCTGCTGTAATATTGGGGGTGTTTGAAAAGCAGTCCCTGACCAAGTTTGCAAAAGGCTGGCTGGAGGCTGCACAGAGGGGGTGAGGCTGCCTGATTCCTCTGAAGATGAGGGAACATCACTCTGAGCTCCCCCTTGATTCTCCTCTGTCCCTGAACTGTCCCTAACCTGCTTTTGAATCCTTGCACTCCATCAGACGGGGAAGAACAGGAACAAAATTGTCCTCCTCCCGGTGCGGCTCTGGTGCATATGGTGGGTGATTTTTTTACAAGAGCTCTCCATACAAACAGCTTCAAAAGCTACCCATCCCTCCATGGGTTTATAATTATACCATACAAACAAGTAATCCATTTGTCTCGGCCTAAGATCAACCAAAATATCCCTTAAGGAGTTCCTCCTATCTGTGGAAAAGGTTTCACCCACCGGCCAGTCTCTAGTTGGGGACAAATGAAAGGTAAATGATGGCCATTGGATCCAACACAGATTTCTCATCTTAAATTTAACTAGATCAGCTGTCTCAGAAATCTCTTTCCAATCTCTAAGTATCAGAGACAACGGGGCATCCCCCGGGCACTTACTGCCAACTTGTCTCATTTTAATGAAGGGACTCTAACCCCTCATCATGAAGGGACTCTAACCCCTCCTCCCCGGGTCGAGGTAAAGGGACTCTAACCCCCACCTCCCCGCGTCGAGCGCTCGCTTACCTCTCCAGGGACTTGAACACCTGGACTGAGACTCAAACCCAGGCTGGGACTCTAACCCAGACAACTTGGATCCTGTGCAAACCTGGACCGGGACTCTAACCCAGACCTGGACTGGGACTCTAACCCAGACCTAAGTAGTCAGGGACTCTAACCCCGACAACCTGGACCCTACTCAATGGGGAGGTGGACGTTGCTGGATTTCCAAGAGTTTCAGCTGGTTCACAGAACACGCCTTATCGCCAACGCAGAGATCAGATCACCAGGCAAGGCTCCTCTAAACTGGAGGATGCGCGCTGCGTTGCCTCAGGGTCCGATCCCCCGCCGGAGAGTCAGACGGGTCCCGGCGGAGTCGCCAAAGATGTCAGGGACTCAAACTCAGACGGCAGAGTTCGTTGTCTGACCGCGAGAGAGACAGGCAACACCAGCAAGGTCCGATCAAAAGCTCTTTATTGACAAGTGCACGCATCAATAGAGAGCAGCTCGTCTCCAGAGAGAACCAGCCTGCTCTTTACATCTTAGTATAAGCCTATATAGACAGTTCCGTCGCGTCATAAATTATTCACTGGAGCAACCCACCCCCTTCTTCTAACTACTAGAAACTAGACACCTTTAGTATACATGCATGCCTAAAGTTAGAAATGTAGGGGAGTTAAAAACAAACAAAGAACAAAACCAGGGAGCGAAAACAAGGAGGCTGGGAAACTAGGATTCTTATCAGTTCTTCGAAGGAGCTGCCCGAACACAGCACATCTGGTACTATGCCAGGAATGCAGCTTCTCTCTTATATCACTTTTTCCCAGCGCTTGTGAGACATGCTGCCGCTTCTCAGTGTTTTCCACTCAGGGATTACCCACAAACCTCTGTTAGCCTGACTTTGGTCAGGTTGGCATACCTGGTTTTGTCTGCTATATCTTTATTCAGGCCTAACAATTATAATGTCACAGTCTCGGTGAGTTGACTGCTGCAGCTCCCCGTAGACTCTGCCTGCGCCTCTCACCGAGCTGGAGTACAGCAGTCGAGGGGAGAGCACTCAATGTATTGCATCTACACTAGACGCGATATATCAATCGCCGCTGGATCGATCGCTGCCCACCGTTTCGGCAGGTGGTATAGACATACCCCGAGTATCTGGTGATCGGAGCTGGACCCCCGAGGGGGACACATTGAAGGAACTCAGGGGTTAAGGTGCCTCTATTGTCAACTGTCAGGGCTGCTGTGGCTCAGAGGAGGGTGCCTGACTGCCTGGCAGGCTTAGGCGCCGCAAGCCTTGGAGGTGGGAGAAGTGAAGCGGCCACGGCGTGCTCGGGGTGCTCGTGCTCGGAGCAGGGGTGAGCTCGGGCGACGGGGGTGCCGCAGGGCAGAGCAGGAGAGTTGCCACAAGAGGGGAGCCTCAGGGTGGAGGGGGGAGCTGCCACGGGTGGGGCGCCTCAGGGCAGGGGTGCGGGGGGGGAGGGTGCAAGGTGGAAGTTTCGCCTAGGGCATGAAACTTCCTTGCAACGGCCCTGCCCCACGCCCTGCCTGCAGCCAGCCCTGCACCCCCTGCCCTGCCGCTGGCAGTCATCCTCTGTCTCCAGCCAGCCCTGCACCTTCTGCTTTGCCTGCACCAGCCGCATCCTCCCTGCCCTGTCTCCAGCCAACCCCTGATGCACCCCCCTGCCTGAAGCCAGCCAGCCACGCAGCCCTTGCCCTGCCTGAAGCCAGACCCTACCTCCAGCCAACCCCACATCCACTGGTGCCCTGCACTTCCCAGGGCAGTAACCCTGCACATCTGCTTCAATGAGGGGGGCAGGGAGCAGCTGGGACCCACACATGTGCACACCCTAGGGTGACCAGACAGCAAGTGTGAAAAATCGGGACGGCGTGGGGGGTAATAGGATCCTAGATAAGACCCCAAAATTCGGACTGTCCCTAGAAAATTGGGACATCTGGTCACCACAGCACACCCCCAGGACTCCTGAGTTCCATTGCTGGGTTTCCTATTGGTTCCTCTGCTGGTTGTTTTCCTTTTTCTGGGGACTTTGGGCAAGTTGCTCCCCACTCTCGGGCTCTGTCCCCAGCAGTCAAATGGGGATTTCATACCTTCCCGCTATTGGAAAGTGCTGGGAGAATCCCCCAGCAAAAGCTGCTCTGACAGTGCTAAGCAGCATCTGACCATTCAAGGTCGGAGCTCACTGCCCAGGAGGAGTGCTTGGCTCTGGGGTTTCACTTCAGCCCAGTGTAGAGAGAGAGCCCTAACCATGGAGTTTGACTCAAGAAGACCAAGTCTCCAATTTGTTAAGGGTGTTTTGAATTTCAATCCTGTGCTCCAAAGTGCTTGGTGTCAGTTGTAAACTTTAGGAGCATGCTCTCCACTCCATTTTCCAAATCATTCATGAAAATATAGAATAGTACCTGACACCGGACTGATCCCTGCCAGACCCACTAGGTTCACCCTCCCCGTTGGGCAGCTAAACATGGAGAAGGGCTCCTGGAGTCTTGGCTTTCAACCAGCTCTGCACCCACATTACACTGATTGCAGCTGGACTGCATTTCCCTCGTTTGCTTCTGAGAATGTCCTATGGGACTGTGTCGAAAGCCTTAGTAACACCAAGCTAGATCCCATCTATTGTTTACTCACCTCTACCAGGCCCAGAACCCTGCCAAAGAAGGAAAGAGGATTGGTTTGGAACGATTTGTTCTTGACAATTCCACGCTCACTAGTCATAAGAACCAAATCATCCTGTAGGTGCTGCTGACAAACTGAGTGTTTAAGAATGTATTGCAGGATCTCTCCAGCTATGGCAGTCAGGCTAGCTAGTCTGTAAGTCCCAGAGGTCTTTTTGTTCCCCTTTGAAAGATAGGTCCTGTCTTGTTCATGGATGGGAAGATGTTCTTTTTCAGGGGTCTCAGACGAGAACTGGGGCACAACACCTGGTTTGTTAAGGCCACAAAAACGGAGGCAGGAACCTCTTCTCTGCTGCTGGCAAAGAACCACAGGTACCTAAAAGATAGGGACTCACATCTTTGAATGGGCTTTAAAAAGGCAGTGGTTAATAAGTTTGGCCCCGACCATTTCTTGTTTCCACAGACTAGACATTTTAGCAAACTTTAGAATTCCTTGGTGCTAAACACTGTGAAACTCCCCTTTCTCCTTCACAGAGGGCTTTAATACCCCTTATCTCACTTGGGCTCTAAACTGCCCATAGTTTGAGAACTGTTCCTGTTCCGATTGGACAGATGGGAGAAGGGAAGTGACCTACCCAAGGCCTACACAACAAGGCGATGGCAGAGCCAGAAAGAGAAGCAACCAGTTCTGACTCCTGTTCTAACAGATGAAAACACCCCAGAGCCCAGGAACCGAGATGGTGGGAAAATTTCATTCAAACCGTTTCTGTCCGAAAATCCCATTTAGACTAAACCAGTTTCTTTCTCAAAATCATAACAAGTGGGATGAAAGATCTTTGCAAAAATATTTTGTTGCAAAACAAAAGCATCTCCTCTTTGTCAGAGTGTGTTAAATTGTCTCCTCGCACACAAAGAGGAGACACTTACATCTCAACCATTAGATAAGATGCTTCAATCTGAGCTAAGTCGTTGCTACTATTAACAATTTCAAAATAAAAAAATACAAATAAAATAGACGATTTCAGATAATCTATTATGTCATAATCTGGGAAACTTCATATTATGCACTACTTCTAGTGACACTCCCAAATGGATCCGCATCCTTCACCCACCATGAGGTAGGTAAGAGCGGATCATTATTATCCCTACTTGAAAGAGGGAGAAGCTCAGGCTGAGAAAGAAGAATTGACTTGTCTTAGGTCACACAGCCCGTCAGAGGCAGTGTTGGGAATAGGACCGAAGAGCCCTGATTTTCAAACAAACCATCGGATCTTGAATTTCAGACATTGAATGACCTGAATACTGTGCTCTCAAATGACCTCCAGACCAACAACAGTGACAGTAATTATTCAGCAAGTATTTGAGGAGAACTGCAATGTTAGAGGGAATCATCAACTGCTCAGAGACAATTAATGCAGAGAAGCAGCAAAATTAATCAAAGATAGAACTGGTTCTGACTTATTTACTTGATCTTAAAAGAGAACAACAAGGACCTGAGTCTCCTCCCTGTCAACATCCCCCTGCTCAACCAATCAGGGTAGAGACGGAGGATGGGAGGCTGAGGGTTCTCACCAGAGAGCCCAAAGGATGGCCCAGGTCACCGGTGGGGATCACTGCCCGAGCACTATTTCAGTCCCACATTTTTGGGTGGACCTTCCATAGTGGGAGCTGCAGAGGACTTCCCTGCAACACACACACACACACACACCTCCGTCCTGTTGTTGGGAAGGGAACAGGAGAAAGGACAAAAGAAGCAAGAGAAGAAGAGGGGGGAGGGATGGAGGAAGAGGTGAAACAAAATGGACAAACCCTAATGTCCCCAGCGATTCTAAGGGACAAAATCCCAGGTGCGCAATTAAATTCTGCCTCCTTAAGCTCGTGTTTTCCATGCCTAGAATTCACTTGTCACCAGATAGATCAAACTGAACAGGTTTCAAACCTCCAGGAGGCTCTTACCTTCTAAACAGGGACGGCTGTTTTCTAGTAAAATCACTACAAGGGAAGGAGGAAACTCGGAAGAGATTCCTCCTGGCGCTCACGTCCATGACCCCAAATAATCTCTCAGTCCTCAAAGAGAGACCTGGAGAAGGAAACGTGCTGAAGCAAAGTCACAGAGGTCTCTGAGGTTTCCCTGGCCCCTCGCCCCTGTCCTGCCTGGCTGATGTCAGCATCTCTCTGTGAGGTCACCACCTCCCCACCACCTTTGACCAATAGTCTGAGGTCCTGCAAACGGCCTTTGTGATGTCACTGCCACACCCCTCCCTTGCTGGGCTAATGTCCTGCCCCTGGCCAGGCACTTTGGAGATTTGAGCTACTCCCTGTGGATCACCCCACTCAAGGAGCGTTCGTTCTAGGCAGCAAGCCGGCTAGACAGGAAAACATCAGACGCTGCTCCCAATGCTACACTCAGTTTTTCAGAAATTAGTCGACTTCATGGTCAGAAGACACCATTAGAGCATCTAACCTGCATATCACAGGCCTCCTGTATGACATAACAGCTACTTTGGGGGCAAACACATTCCAGAAAGGCATCTAGTCTTCATTAAATGACATCAGGAGATGGTGAATCCACCACTTTCCTTGGTAGCTTGCTCCTGTGGTGAATCATCCTCGCTGTTGACTATTGTGCCTCAGTTGTAATATGAATTTGTCTCTTTTCACTTTCCAGCCATTGGGTCTTGTTATGCCTTTCTCTGCTCCATTCAAGAGCCCGTAAATACCCAATCTTTTCTCTCCATTAAGGCCCTTCAACATTTCAATGAAATCACCTTTCAATCTTCTTTTGATAAGCTAAACAGGTTGAGCTCTTTCAATAGCTCACTGGAAGGCATTTTTCTCCAGCCCTCAGAACATTTGGTGGCTCTTTGCTGCCCTAGCTCCAATTTCACAACATCTTTTTCAAATGAGGATACCAGAACTGGAGGCAGTATAAAGGTTGTATAAAAGGTAAAATTAAATAGGTTGCAGAGGAGTTTTTTTTAATTTCGGCTTTTGTTGCTAAAAACTTTGTCTCTCTGCGGTGAGAAAAAACACTCCCCGAATGCCAAAATTTGAGCCATGAAAAGCAGCAGTGTGAACAGCGCATCATAGATGGAGCTGTGCTCCCGGTGACAAAGCTCCTGCCCCTCATTGCAGGTAGTTTGGCTTTGTTGCCGGGGAAGCTCTCTCTCAGCGATAAGGACGGCCACACAGCGCACCTTACAATGGCATGGTTAGAGTGGCACAGCTGCACCGTGGTAAGGTGCGCGGTGTAGACACAGCCTCAGAGCTGGGGAAAGCCGACAGGCGCTGAGGAGCACAGGGTTCAGACAGAGACATCCATTAGGAGAGGAACTATTCACAGGGATTCTCTATAGCCTAGTAAGGTGGAGAGGATGGAAGATGATAATGTACAGGTAGGTTCTGATGAGAAACAGTGAAATGAAAGAGTCTCCCTCAATTACATCAGGTAATAGCAGACAGCTAAAATGGGACACATTTTAGAAGTGCTTAAATACAAACGCTAAACGTCTAAGTACTAAGACTGGTGAATTTGAGTGCCTGGTATTGAGTGACGATATTGATAGAATAGGCATCACAGAAACCCTTGCACCCCCTCCTGCACCCACATGGGGAGACTGACCTGTGTGCATGGAGCAGCTGGCATTGCTGCCCCCCACTCCTCCCTGGAACGCTGCTCATCTGGGCACCCCTAGGGGCTGTGGGATGTGGGGGCAAGAAGTGAGATCATCCGAGCTCCCTGCATCCAGGTCACTTTCCTCAGCCGGGCTGCATAGCGGGAGGGCAGAGAGCAGCAGCTTCTGATGCTCCCCTCACAGCACAGCCCAAGTGGGAAAAGTGACCAGGACGCATGGAGCACATAGGGTTGCTCCTTACTCCCCTCAAACCTCTATGGACCCATGGAGGAGCATTGGGGCAGGGGAGAGCAGTGAGCACCTTTGCACTGCCACACGGTGCCCTTTGACCCCTGGAGCCCTGGGCGGCTATCGGAGGGCACCACCCCCAAGGCCGGCCAGGCTCCCCAGAACGAGCAGCAGAAAACAGAGAGACTGGCCACACACTGAGCAGTGGTAGCCTGGGCGGCTCGTAATGGAGGCTCAGGGGGGAGGGGTGTCATAACATTTTTTCCCAGATTTGGACCTTAGCGTCCAAAATATGGGTGTTAGCATGAAAACCTCCAAGCTTAGTTACCAGCTTGGACCTGGTAAAGCTGCCACCAGCCAGGGATTTATACAGTGCCGGGCTCGCTGTGGTCTCCCCAAAACCTTCCCCGGGGGACCCCCAGACTCAGATGCCTTGAGTCTCACAACAAAGGGGAATAAACCATTTCCCTTCCCCCTCCTCCCCTCCAGGTGTTCCCTCCCTGGGTTCCTGGAGAGATATACAGAAGCAAGCTCCGTGAATCTAAACAGAGGGACTCCCCCCTCCCTGTTTCCAGTCCTGGAAATAGAAGTACCAAGATAGCTAATATCTCTTCCCCCTTACCCAGAGGGTCTGCAAAGTCAGGCTAGTAAATCTAACACAACGAGATTTTCCCCCTGACTTCTTCCTCCCACCAATTCCCTGGTGAGCTGCAGACTCAATTCCCTGGAGTCCCCACTAAAGAAAAAATCCAACAGGTCTTAAAAAGAAAGCTTTATATAAAAAGAAAGAAAAGGACATAAAAATGGACTCTCTGTATTAAGGTGACAAATACAGGGTTATTTGCTTAAAAGAAAAAAATGAATAAACAGCCTTATCCAAAAAGAATACAATTTAAACATTCCAGCAACTACACACATGTAAATACAAAAAAAAAACCAATATAAACTTATTGTCTTATTATCTTTGTACTTACAACTTGGAAACAGAAGATTAGAAAGGCAGGAGATAGAAAAATCACTCTCATAGCCGAGACGCCACAGGCACAAAACAAAGAACAAAGAACTCACACACAAACTTCCCTCCACCCAGATTTGAAAAAGTCTTGTTTCCTGATTGGTCCTCTGGTCAGGTGTTTTAGGTTACTGGTGTTACCCCTTTATAGGTAAAAGAACATTAACCCTTAGCTATCTGTTTATGACAAGGGGGCTCAGCCTCCCCAAACCTTGCACTGCCAAGGGGACAGTGGGGCCCATGATCAGGGGCCCTGGCCAAGTTAGGTCCCCCTGGAAAAGTCTCCCCTATGTCAGCCCCAGGGCTGGAGGAGCTCCCACTCCCTGCTACAGCCCGGGGGCTGCAGCAGGGGCACAGAGCTTCTCTGGTCTCAGGGCCACAGCGAGGCAGGGGTAAAGGAGTGATAGGGTGGGGCTGGTGGGGGAAGGGGTGGAACAGAAGTGACAGTGGATGGGGCCATGGGTGGAAGGGGGTAGAGCCACAGACAGAAGGTAGGGGCATGGTTCTGGTGCTGGGGCCCCCACACTTGTTCTCCCTTTCCCAGGGGTTTGGCATCACTAGCCCCGGCTTAGCGAGTAGGGTTCAGTGGTCCCCATAATGTGGGGTGCGACTCCTAGGGGGACACAGAGGAACATTCATGGGGGCACCTCAGGACCTGAGCCAGCCCACATAGAGGGCAGGGAGGGAGCACCACTCTGCCACAGCTCTTCCCCAACCCCACCCTCAGCCTGAGACTCTGGCTCCCAGCCCGGCGTCGACCCCTTTACCCCTGTCCGCACCCCTCACCCCAGCAAGCAACAGCCCCACTCTTCCCAGCCCCGGTTCTTGACCGTGGCTTCCCAGGGGCCACAGCCATGGCTAAGAGGGCACAATGTGAAATGTTTGGGGACCACTGGTTTAGGGTGACGTCCTCAATCACTTCTCTGCAGTCCAATAAAAGCTATTCCTCGCTCACCTACCCCTCCATCAGGACGGACTAGGTATGTTCTGCTGCCCTTCACTCATACAGGAAGGAGAATAACATTTCATTCCACTCAATCCTAAAATCATTTGTAACCCAAGACCATCCCAAACTGGTCATTTTGGGGAAGCGGCACCATCATGCTGCATAGCTAGGCAGAGTAGGTGTGTCTATGCAAACACGGTCTGTTCCGGAAGTCTTTCCCCAGCTCCTCACTAGGTGAGAGAGGGGAGCTCATTCAGACCCTGCTTTCGCTTACTATTTAAAAACTCCTTAGTGTCCCTATCTCTGCCGGCCTTAGATTTCTCCTCCTGTCTGTTTTTTGACAGCTCAGATGAGGTGACCGAGTGGTTAAGGTGATGGACTACTACCCCATTATGCTCTGCCTGCATGGGTTCAAATCCCATTCTCATCAGAGGCATTTAGTCTTCACCCTCCTTTATAGACAACCATCTCCCCCTTTGGTACAATAACAGATCAAACAATGTTGCTTGTGTTACCCAAAATTGGGTCAGTTAGTAAGCTTAGAGAGGACTAATAATGCCCCTCCCCCCCAGAGTTTGGCAGAAAGCAGCACATTTATTAGCTTGATAGCTAAGCTCAAAAGAAGGGATGGGAGAGGGTGTCACACTCATACTCACGCTCCCAGGACAGGCCTGGCAGTGGAGATGTCAGGATCCTTTAAGGTAAGTGTCCCACAGCGCAGCGATGGACGGTGCGATGAAGATTAGTCTCCCTGCGGTGCAATAGAATGTAACACAGCGAACCACTGGCCAGATGGGCCGGGTGAAGGGCATTCACTGGAGGTACAAAGGAGAGTGGGAAAGCCACTTCACAGGCATTCAAAGCGGGAAAGGACACAAGCTCGGGGAGTTTAACAGACCTTTTGAGCATACAGGTTATACAGAGCATACAGATCACTGCTGCTCCTACAACATGATAAGTTCTCAAGCACCATGTTTCTTACTTTGCCCCTCTGTCAATTTTGATGATTATTGATGGAAATATTTTGCCATTGGGTTGTGTGTTTACACAGAAATTGACATTTACCAACAAATACACAATTCTTCCAAGCCTGCCTAGTCTGCAGTTGATGGGTTTAGAGGGACACATTCACTCTTCCAGGTCCCCATTCCAGGCCTGTGCTCTCCAGGTTGTCAACTTCCCGCACTGCTGGGATCCTTCCCTCATCTCCCCCCAAACCACTGCCCCACCCCCACTTCTGGGGTCCCCTCCCTACACTGTCTAACTCCACTGCTGGCAGGATCCCTTCCTGTTCCTTTCATTTCCTGCCTCCACTCTGAGCAAAAGCTCTGCACTCTTCCCACACCAGAAGCTGAACCCAGGCCACCTGGGTGAAAACCAGGAATCCTGACCACTAGCCCATATGGGACTATTGTTGCATCTGACGAAGTGGGTATTCACCCACGACAGCTCATGCTCCAATACGTCTGTTAGTCTATAAGGTGCCACCGGATTCTTGGCTGCTATTATTACTACAACTCAGGCCTTGGCTACACTTGAGAGTTACAGTGCAGGTGGTGGCTTTACAGCGCTGTAACTTACTCCCCGTCCACACTGGCAAGCAGAAGCAGCCGGGTGGGCACGGGGGAGGGGGGTCTGTTTTGGATCAGCGGCTTATCTGGTCTGTGAGGAAGAGAACAAAGGCGGCTATTTGCATTTAGTGAATGAGAGAGGGGTGGGGGAGGAGGCTTGAACTTGCCAGGCAGGGAGCTGACACAGTGTCAGCTCCAAAAATCCACTCGCTCTGTCTCCCCCACGCTCCGTGTCACACTCCACCCTACCCTCCTCTTTTGAAAAGCACATTGCAGCCACTTGAATGCTGGGATAGCTGCCCATAATGCACCACTCCCAACAGCGCTGCAAATGTGGCCATGACAGAGTGCTGGTAGCTGTCAGTGTGTCCACACTGCAGCGCTTTCCCTAAACAACTGTAGGAAGACAGCTTTAACTCCCAGCGCTGGACAGCTGCAAGTGTAGCCAAACCCTCTCTAAGCCTACCCCTTATGAGAACAGCAGGGACTAGCATGACTAGATGTCCCGATTTTTGGGTCTTTTTCTTATATAGGTGCCTATTAACCCCACCCCCATCCCAATTTTTCACATTTGCTGTCGGATCACCCTAGCAGGGGTTGCACACAGGGCTGCATTAACCTTCAGGTGCTGAGGTTTCCCTCTCTCCATTCCCAGAGCCTGTGATCAGGAAACAGACATCAGGGCTCCCACGTGCTGCACAGACCATGACTGAGATCAGACCCCATATTATGCAAGGTGCTGTACAAACCCTGGGCAACGCTGAGACACCCAGGAGGTTCCCCTCAATTTCCCTGAGCCTCTGCTGCCCAACTTCTTCTGAATCCCTCTGGCTCACCCCCGCCCCACAAAAAAACCCCACCTTTCCAAACAGTCCTTCTTTCCTTGCCCCCTGATTCTGGTTTCACACCCTGGGACCATCTCCTCTCTTTGTCTCTCCCCCTCCAGGTGAAGCAGAGATGGAGGCAACTTCAGCCACTGGAGTCAGCCTCAGCGAGCACTGCAGCCGGCCCCGGGGGAGGGGGAGTGTTTGCAGACACAGGAAGGGAGCAGGGGGTGCTGGGAAGAAGGCGGCAGGAGAACAAAGCTCAGAGACCCAACATGGGGAAATTCCAGGGGGCGGGGCTCTGACACATCCCAGGTGCGGACAGCTCCTGGGGGCGGGGCTCTGGCTCAGCTCGGGGGCAGGGCAGCTCTTCGGGGCGGGGCTCCAGCACAGAGCAGGGGCGGGGCAGCTCCTGGGGGCGGGGCTCCAGCACAGAGCGGGGGCGGAGCAGCTCCTGGGGGCGGGGCTCTGGCACAGCCCATGGGCAGGGCAGCTCCTGGGGGCGGGGCTCTGGCACATTGTGACACCGAGCCCGGGCTGAACAGCTGCTTCCTGGTTCTCCACGTGTTGCCAGCAGCGCTGGAGCTGCCCGAGCCGCAGCGGAGCCGCTGTTCTCAGCTGCAGCCAGGATCTGCCCCCGGCCCCGGCTGGGATCCAGGTGGGGACAGAGACTGGGGCCCGGGGGATCCCCTTGGTGTGGCTGGCGGGGGCGGGAGGGGAGAAGCCGGAGCTGCAGGCGGGGGAAGGGCGGTAGGACATTGTGACCCGGAGCCCCCGGGGAATGAGAGGCGCTGGGGGGCAGGAAAGTGACTGTGCCCCAGGGAGCCTGGGAGAAGCCTTGAAGGCGCCTCGGCCCCAGTGGAGCTGCAGGAGGATCCGCCCGCCCGCCCCGCTGGGATGGGGGGGCCGGGGCCCGGCCGTCGTGTGGGGGGGAGGGGCGGACCCCGGGCCAGGCGAGGGGGGCGGTGTATTAAATCCCTCCCCATAGCAATGTGCTACTCCCGAGCACTGCGCATGCCCAGTAACAGCCGCTGAAGCCGCTGCCCTTCCCTCTGCCCGGACCAGCCGTAACGTTCCGCCCGCGCTGGGGGCGGGGCTGGAGCGGGGCGGGGGAGTAACAGGGAGCTTGGGAGGGGCGGGCGCAGAGCAGGAAATTGATGGGCAGGGGGGGTCAGGCAGCTGGAGGCAGGGTTCGTGGGGGGCTAAAGGGCACAATCCGGGCTGGGGGGAGGAGCAGGAGTTGAGCTCAGGGTGAGGCGCTGGCAGAGCCCCCCCTTTGGTGTGAGAGCGGAGCTGTCGAGGGGGGAGGAGAAGCCGGAGTTGCAGGTGGGGGAGGTCACTGGGGTGGGGGTGTAGATCTGTCTCTACGCGGCCAGGACATTCCCGGGGTGGGAGGGAGGTGAGTTAACTGGATCCTGTCCCTGTTTTTGCCACTTCCTCACACACACATTCTCTCAAGATTTCCCCTTTTTTCTCTCATTATCACACGTGGCTATAAAATCCAGGGAGATTCTCCTCTCCCCCCGGCCAATGATCAGCTCTCTAATTGCCTCTGATTTTCCCTTTTCTCTCCATACTTCTCAAATGTCAATTTAAAATCTCTCCGATGGGGGGTGGATTTTCCCACCCATTTCATCTGCAGCGATTTGTCCTTGTTTGGGTGGGAAATTGTTGCCCTGGGTCATTCCCCAGAACATGGCTCCCACTGGAGTGGGATGGGATGAGGTTCCCGTTCTCTACCAGGGAAGGGAAGGGAGGAGCACATCCCCCATGGAGACTGCCCAGACCCCATTTCCCAATTCCCCTGCGGCCCCCTTCCATTGTCCAGGGAGCCTTCCAGCTCCCCCCCCCCGCCCTTAAATCAGCTCCTCAAAGGGCTCTGAGCTGCTCACGTGAATGGTTGCCCCGTGGCCGGGGGGGACCATCACATTCTGTTTATGTATTGGACAGTCATATAAAATCCAGTCCAACAGTCCCCTTTTTCCACTAGTTATTTAATAGCAACATCAAATCCCCTCCGATCTTGGTGGTTTTCTCTCATGTTATCAAATGTCGTTTGGGACAGGGTTCTCTCTGCGTGTCTCAAAGATTGATATAAAATACCCCAAACATTTGCCCCACTTCTCTCTAGTTGTTTTATTTCTAATTGAATATGATGGGTTGTTTCCCAATGTGCTAAGATGCAGCCGCCTCTGGGGTGGATCCATGGTGGCCATTATTTGCTAGTGACAGCCCGTGGATCTTTCTTGCCCTCCAGGCCTTCCATTCTCCTGTTAAAGAAGCACTCCCCAGGCTCCCTCTGCCTGTGTGACTGGCCAGCAGGAGGTGGTGTTAACTTTCTAGCCACTTCTCACACTCTGTGAGGTAACACTTGCAGAGGCAGGGAAGGTGTCTGTGTGGGGAGATTGCAGCTGAAGGGGCATTGTGGTAGGGGGAGGCCTCTGGGTGGCTGGGCAGGGGGTACCCTAGTCAGGTTGGTGGGTTGTGAAGGTTTGGGGTTTTCGGGGTTGGTGGTTCTGATGTGCCCATCCCTGAGGCTATGGGTCCTGGAGGTGGGTATCGCTGGGGGCCTGGTGGCTGCAGAACAGTGGGGGTGGGTGTCTCTTGGGGAGGCGGGACAGAGGGTTAGAGGGAGCCTGGTTCTGTGCCAGGGGCTCTGTCTGTGCTTCCCCCGCTGGTTCCTGGTTTTGTTGCCATGCCCAGTGCACAGAGCTGGGGGAGGGGATCCCTGGCACTAGGTGAGGGCATGCCAGGGAAGCAGAGTGATGGGTCGCACTGTAAAGCATCAGGGGGTCACACTGGGCAGAGGAGGGGGTCCCAGGCAAATGTCAGGGTAGATCGTTCTGGAGGGTGGGGAAGTTCCTAGGCAGGCAGTGAGGGACTGAGTTCCCAGTGTGGGGGTGGGTCCCTTGAGGGGGTCCCTGGCTGCTGGGGGCTCTTGGTGGGGGGAACCCTTTGGGATTCCCAACCTGGCAATCATGGTGTGGTGGGGGTTCTCTGGCCGGTGGGGCTTTGAGGGGTATCTGGGGTCCCTGGCCAGGGACTCTGGGGGCTGCGTCCCAGGGAATATCTGATGGGATCCTGGCTGGGGGGTGTCTGGGGCCCCTGGCTGGGGGGTCTGGGCTCTGGGTACTAGGGGGTGTCTGGGGGCTGCTGCTAACCATGATCCTTCTCTCTGGTCAACTTGTACCAGAGTCCTGGCTCCTAGTCACCAGGTCACCAAGTCCATTCCCCAGTCACGTGCCCTGTCACTGTGATAACTTTCTGTCCACTTAGCAAACACTGTTAGTGTGAATTCACAGAATTTACTTTTCTCCTCTTTTGAAAACTGCAGGAACTTTCGGTTCCGTTTGGAAAATTTTTGCCCCCAGTCCTTGTCCTAGATCTGCGGGGGTGAGGGAGGTGGGAAGGGAGTCAGCACTGCCACACGATGGTCTTTTCCACAGCGTTCTGAACTCATTCTTTCTGAAATCCGGTGTCATTGAGACCGTTGTTAATCCAGAGTCACTGTATGGAAAGACAAGGAGTGATTCCAGATGGACAGTGGGTCAAATGAGATCAGCCATTCTCCCTGTGAGGAGGGGCTCCCATTAGGTGCTCTCCCCAGAGAGCTAAAGGAGGGAAGCTGCTCATACACTCCGTCCCTCTCTGCTCAGGATATTGGGGTTCAGCTTCCTGGGTCAGATGCTGCAGCCTCCATTGTGATCTGGGAGACCAGGCTTGGCAGCTGCTGCTCCCCCAGTGGGGCTCTGTGCTGGGAAGTGACCTTAATTAAAGCTTCTTCTCTGCCCGGCCCAGGGGATGACTTTCTGCAGCTGGTCCTAGCCCCCTAGGGCAGTCCTGGGCCCTGTTACTACTAAATTCTGAGCCAGAGTCTCCAGGTAACTGAAAGACCTCAGGGAATGTCCTAGGGTCTGGCAAGAAAGTGACTCTGCACAAACACCACCACCTCATTTCTCCTCCCATTAGCGGTGGCCAGGAGGAAATCCAGCCATGGGAGAGCAAAGCCCCCAGGAATGGGACTGTCCCAGCCAGAGGGGCAGGGAGAGAGGACAGGGGAAGGAGAGGCTGAAAGGGGCAGTGGGAGAAATGAATGTGGGGGAGAGATTTCCAGCTCTCTAGTCCACCCAGACACATGTATTGCTGCATCCTGGGGCAGAACCACTTTCCAGTGAACAAAACAAGGATCAGACAGAGCAAAAGCCAGTTCCTGACTCCATATTCCCCCTGCTGGGGTGTGGCTGCCGTGGGGTCAGTGTCTGAGGGAATCCCCCACAGTGACTCCTTTGGTTCTGCTCTTATCTAGCCTTGTGTTCAGAGAAGGGGTGAGGGGAGAGAGAAGGGAGGTTAAAAATGTGTCTGTGGACTTAGCCTGGCAGGAGGGGCCAGGTCTAAATTGTAATAAACAGATTGAGCATTTCCCAGCATGACAGAATCTAGGGTGTCTGTCTGCAGGGAAAGGGCCTGGGGGAATTGTGATGTGAAATTAACTAAAACCGGTTCTGAAACGCCCACAACTGCCCTTCTCCCCCAGACAGGCTGCAGAATGTTTTGCTCCAGCTCATCCCAGCCTGGCGTGGGACAGGGAAGAGAAATGGCTGCAGTGGAGTCAGTCCAGGTAGAGATTATCGGGGGTTGCTGGTGGGTTCCTGCTGGAGGAAAGGGAGAGCAAATACACCAGAGGTGGGAAGGTTTGCAGAGTCTGGTTTGGAGGTTGGAGCGGGGCAGGAAATTCACAGCGTGGGGAAAGGAGGAGGCCAGGGTGTGGCAGACCTGCTGGGAGTTATTTACTAAGTGGCCTAGATTCTAGGAACAGACCCAGGAGGTTTGGAGGTGGAAATGCCCTAATTTGTGAAGAGAGAAAATAACCCACCTACATGGAGCTAGTCAAACTGACCAGACTCCTAGTGCTGGAGCCTGACCTCATTAACCATCAGCTGCTGTGAGATATAAAGGGGACACCCATGAGTCAGGCTTATTGGAGCTGCCTCTCCCTTCATATCCCGCTCCTCACAATGAGGAGGGTGTTGGGCATCCTACCAGCGAGCTCTCCCTGGACCCTGCTAGGGGCTCCATCTCCTGTATCAGTCAGTGGCTAGTAGGGGGGTGAGGGATATGCTGGGAGAGATAAGGGGCTCTCTCTTCATCCCCTCACCCTGGCATTTGCTGGATACTCTGAGCCAGGTTGAGGTGGGACTCTCCTGACTATGATCCACCCAGAGCTTCCATTTGATTCACTCTTTTCTGCCACAAATAGTGGGGCAGCAAGTCCTTAGTGTTGGACTCTTACTCTTTCAGGGGCTGGTTACCTTCAAGGAGATGGCTATGTATTTCACCAGGGAAGAGTGGGCTCTGCTGGACCCCACTCAGAGAGCCCTCTACTGGGATGTCATGCAGGAGAACTATGAGACTGTGACCTCGCTGGGTAAGGGTTCCTGTCCCTTCTGTTCTTGGAAGGGGAAATGAAGAGTGAAGGTTCATGCCACCCCCACAATGCCATCTGTACCCTGTCCTGTTTCAGCATCACCCCAATAGGCCAGTGACACACATAATACCAGAGACCCTCCTCTGCTGCAGAACACTTTGGGAACAGAGCACAGGAGCCGTATTGCACAGTGTCAAATATCTCCTGTTTGCTCAAGTGAAACTGGGGGTTAGGTCTGGCATAACTGTCCCATACCCCTAATCATTTTTCTTGCCCTTTTCTGAACCTTTTCCAATTCCAATATTTCTATTTTTGAGATGGGGTGACATGTGCATGCAGTATTCAAGATGTGGGTGTATCATGGATTTATTTGCTGTTTTTACAAATATGATCTATGAGATATTCTGTCATATCTATCACTTTCTTAATTATTTCCTACATTGTTCACTTTTTTTCACTGCTGCTGCACATTGAGTGGATGTTTTCAGAGAACTATCCACAGTGACTCCAAGATCACTCTCTTGAGTGGAAACAACTAATTTAGACCCCATCATTTTGTATGTATAGTTGGGATTGTGTTTTCCAATGGGCTGCACTATGTGCTATCCTGTCATCTAGTACTGCTAAGATCCTGGATTCAGTAATATCCCTGCCCTTCCTGTTCCCTTTCTCCACCGAACCCCGCCAGCCCATGCTTCCTGTTCCCAGCTTCCCCAGGATTCTCGCACTGTCTCTGAACCTCTCTGTCAGCAAGAAGCAGTGCCAGGGACACTTGCCCTCTGTCTGGAGTCTTCGATTTCTGGGACATGGATTTACTTTCTCTGTGTTGTAAGAGGCTCTGTCATAATGAGTGTCTGTGATGTTACCCAGAGTACAATCTGGACTGTTAAATAGCTGTACCTCAGTCCTCCAGCATGGGGTGCCTTTTCCACTGTTTTCCCGCGAGAACAGCCCCTCTTGGCCAATTAACACACAGTCTCCAGCATGTAACTCACTCCCAGCTACACAGTATTGAGTGCTGCTAGACAGCCACTCATGAATTACACCTCAGGAGAAAACCAGCAAATTCTCAAGTGCCCAACTTTCCCCCAGAAATGTGCATCTTGCACTGTCCAGCACGCTACTGAACGACCCAAGCTCATATGAAGTCTGTCATTTCATCAGCGGAAAATGACATGCACCAGCTTTCCAGCACACACAGAGTTTCCAACACACTTCAATCCACACATACTGGTTAGATGACCAATAAACCAAGCTTCTTAACTACCAAAAACTAAAACTAGGCCCAGTCCATGAAAGGGGCACTCCCAGGAGAGACTGTACAAAGGCTGGAACATGAAACACCTTTGTAAACCTGAGACAGCTGCCTTGGGGACAATGACAGGGAGAATCCCCCAAAGTGACTCCTTTGTTTCTGCTCTTCTCTGGCCTCCGATTGTTCCTTCCAACGTGGAGTACTTTGCACTTGTCTCTACTGAATTTGATCCTATTTACTTCAGATCATTTCTCCCGTTTGTCCAGATCATTTTGAATTTTAATCCAATCCTCCAAAGCACTTACAACCCCTCCCAGCTTGGTGTTGTCCGCAGACTTGATACGTGTAAGAGAGAGACTGTTACTGGGAGGGTTTCTCCATGTGTCAGAGGGTTACACCCTGGTGGGAGGGGGCTAGGCCTGTACTGGAATAAGGTCACTCTGTGCTTCACAGTGTGCTAGAACCTAGAATGTGCATTAGCAGGGGAAAAGCTGGGGGGAATCGGCTTGTGGAATGGACAAAAGCCTAGTCTGAATTCTCACACCTTGCCCTTTTCACCCCGGCAGGCCAGAGAATAACATCCATGTTTCGCTGCAGATCATTTCGTCCTCCCAGGGGCAAGGAAATGGCTGCAATGGAGCTGGCTCAGGTAAGAGATTATCAGGGTGGCGGGCTCTGCTTGGAGGTTGAGGAGCAGTAAATGCATAAGAGGGTGGGAATTGCTAGAGGTGGTGGGAAGCAAGAAATATCTCGGGTGGAGAAAGGGAGGGGACAGCATGTGACAAACCTGCTGAGACTTGTGTAGTGTAGGGCGTGATGGGTTGTCACCCCCAGGAGGCAGTTTGTGGAGCTTCTGGGAACTGCTGTGTCCTCTAACCCTCACGCTGGGCTGGCCCTTCTCACACTGCTTTGCTGGAGATTTCGCCAGCCTCTCCAGGGCCTGTTATCACCCAACACAACAGCAGGTGGCGCCATGCAGCCAACTAAGCTACCTGAGTGCGTTACCTAAGCCACTCAAGGACAGATAGAAGACAAGAGCCAATTTCCCACTCCCCAACCTTGCACACTTGCTGTAGTATAAATCCAGAATGATACCATCTTATAGTGCACAGGGATCTCTATAATACAAGCTCATTAATGTACTTCCCCTTCCCCTCGATATGGGACAGATGTGCACAACAAGCTGAGATTTTCCCCAGACACTTCACTCAAAATACGCTGGTTAAGATAAAGCATCAAACAAGTTTATTAACTGCAGAAAGATAGATTAAGTGATTATAAGTGATAACAAACAGATCAAAGCAGATTATTTAGCAAATAACCAAAACTCAGACTAAGCCTAACATACTAGATGGCTAGAATTTGAATTAGCAATTTCTCACCCTGACTGATGGTACAAGCAGTCCCCCAAGTTTCCATACACAAGCTAGAAATCTCTTGATCCTGGGAGCAGCACTTCCCCCACATCCGTTTTTGTTTCTCAGGTGTTTCCAGAAGTTCTCTTGTGTGGAGAATGAGTCCAAGAGATGATGTCACACCCCACCTTATGTAGCTTTTCCATATGGTGGGAACCTTTTGTTCCAAACTCAGTTCCTAGTCCAGTTTGTGGAAAAATACAGGTACTAAAATGGAGTTTAGTGACCAGACCACATGACACAGGCCCTGCTGAGTCATAGTAGCCATGACTCATAGGCTGGCTGAAACATTCACAGGAAGGCTAAGCTCTTCCACAGTCCATTGTCTTTGTTGAGCCATCAGCACTGTCTGGCTTCTTCATTGTTGTACCTGAAAGGC
Organism: Gopherus flavomarginatus; assembly: GCF_025201925.1. Classification (NCBI taxonomy): domain Eukaryota; kingdom Metazoa; phylum Chordata; order Testudines; family Testudinidae; genus Gopherus; species Gopherus flavomarginatus. Next base: position 3,833,043 of record NW_026115070.1, read on the forward strand.
TCATTGTGGGTGTTACCCAGAGTAAGCACATTTGAAATACAGATACAGAGTCAATATCCATAACTTCAGATACGAACATGATATGTGCACACAAATAGGATAATCATATTCAGCAAATCAGAACTTTTCCAGTGACACCACACATGATGCATCTTCTACAAAATAGATCATAATTATGTCCTAATCATATTATAATCATACCACTATGATGAATATGGGGGTGTAGTGTCAGATAGGTCCTAATTTCAAGGCACAGGAGTTGGGAATGGAACTTCCCCTCTTTGTGGAACAGGAAATAACCCTCCAGCCAGGGCTGGGACAACTTCCCAGACTCTCAGCGATGGAGCCTGAATCTACTGACATTTCATTAATTACCACCAACCCCAATCTTTGTGGCAACTGTAAACTTTATCAGTGATGATTTTGTACTCTCTTCTAAGTCATGGATAAGAATGTTAAATAGCACAGGGCCAAGAACCAATCCCTGCAGGAACCTGCTAGAAAGAAATCCACTCAATCATGGTTCCCCATTTACTATCAGAGTTTTTAATCTATTTAATGTATGCCGTGTTTATTTTGTATCATTCTAGTTTTTTTTAGTAAAAATATTGTGCTAATCAAGTCATGTCCCTTACGGAAGTTTAGGTATATTACATCAATACTATTAGCTGCAACCAAACTTTTGATCTCATCCAATAAGGATATCCCGTTAGTTTGATAGGCTCTATTTTCTCTAAACCTTTGTTAATGGGCACTACAATTCTGACCTTCTAACTTCTATTCTTTATGATTGACTTCCCCTTTCTTCCATATATTTTATTTGGAGAGTGCTTGGATTCCTACCAGGGAGCCACTATCAGGGTCCAGAGACAGCCCCATCTCCTATATTAAGCTCTGGCTAGTAGCTATGTGATAAATGTGAAGACCCTGCTTCTGTCTGCCAGATGGGAGACACAAAGGTTCTCTCTTTCTACCCTCTGATGCCTCCTGGCTGCTGTAAGCAAGGTGGGGTGGGACTCTGTTAACATGTGCCTCCCGGAGCTTCCATTTCCCTGGTGCTGCTGTTCCGTGAATAGTGGGGTTGTGAGTGGGTCAGCAGGTACTGAGTATTGGACTCCTGCTCTTTCAGGGGCCGGTGACCTTCGAGGAGGTGGCTGTGTATTTCTCCAGGGAAGAGGGGACTCTGCTGGACCCCACTCAGAGAGCCCTCTACAGAGATGTCATGCAGGGGAACTATGAGACGATGGTCTTGCTGGGTAAGGATTCCTGTCCCTTCTGTTCTTGGAAGGGGAAATGAAGAGTGAAGGTTCATGCCACCCCCACAATGCCATCTGTACCCTGTCCTGTTTCAGCATCACCCCAATAGGCCAGTAACATACATACTACCAGAGACCCTCCTCTGCTGCAGAACACTTTGGGAACAGAGCACAGGAGCAGCATCACACAATGTCAAATATCTCCTCTTTACTCAAGTAAAACTGGGGTTAGGTCCAGCATAATGAACAGAAGCTTCCTACCCCCAGCCTTCTCTCAAACCCTGAGCCTTCTCTACCCAAACCAGAATGTGCTTGGGGTGTAACAAGCAGGCGGCTGGAGTCAGAGCTGCCAGTCCAGGGTTACTTATCATACAGACACTCAGTGCGTCCTTGAACGCTGGCTGGGAGTATCCAGACAGGGGAGCTCCAGCAGCAGAACACTGAATCTCACCCAGGATTACAGATGACACAACTCCTCGCCGATCTGGATTGCACCCCAGCATGTGAAAATGGCCTCGGTTGGTAGTGACATTTCTTGAGACATGGAGAGTCTTGCTCCCATATCACCAGGTGTAATAAAAATAACAGGAAAGGCCAAATATGGAAAACTGATTGTTCAGCTTGCTTTTGACCTGCATCATATTTTGCAGTATATTCCAAATAAGGAAATTAACGTGCAACGTATGTGTCATTGTTTGTGGTTTTAAGCTGTAAAAGGCTTGTGTGATTTTTAGCTCAGGAACAGTATTCCAATAGTTGTCGCCCCCTGCGTGCTTGTAACCAAGAAAAGAGCCTCAGGCTGAGCTGATTCAAATATTAATCCTGTGGTCGTTTTCCACAACAGCCTCAATAGGTCCCTGTGATGGAATGTAAGGCTACATCTAGACTACCCACCGTATCGGCGGGTTAAAATCGATTGCTCGGGGATCGATATATGGCGTCTCATCTAGACGCCATATATCGATCCCCGAGCGCGCTTATATCGATTCCGGAACAACACCAACCCCAACGGAGTTGCTGATTTGACAGGGGGAGCCGCGGACATCGATCCCGCACGGTGAGGATGGGTGAGTAATCCGATCTTAGATATTCGACTTCAGTTACGTTATTCACGTAGCTGAATTTGCGTATCTAAGATCGATTTCCCCCCGTAGTGTTGACCAGCCCTTAATGTCTTCACACCTTCCCCCTGCAGGAGAAGGGCTGTTTGACCAGCTGTTTGCCTTGCTGTCTCTGAGGAACTGGTCTGTGGGTGTTCCCCAGAACTCTAACTTTTTCAGTAATATCATACTGTAAAATCTCACAATTTTCCGTACAGTGTTACTACACATTTTAACAGGAGGATAATATTCAGTAGGTTATGCATTTTCTAATGATACCTCACAAGCCATTTTCCACTAGCAGGGTCTTCTCTGTTCACAGAATTTCTGATAGTTTGATGTCTGCTGGCACTGGATATCACTATTTTGGCATCTCTCTCTCTCTCTCAGTGAGCACCCGCTGTGGTTGTTGAAAGTCTGTGATGGGATCTATGGGATGCAACTGAACAGTGGCACACCTGAGCCCTTTGTCCCACCACCTGGGCTCCCTCTCACACATGTGATGCTGAGACAAGCTGTGAATCTCTGGCAGATATTGCACTTACACAGACATCCGTAGGTAGGGACACAGCCAACTGAATTACATGAATGCTTCTGCAGCCACTCATAACACTAATGATAGAAAGTCGCCCCCCCCTACAGCTCTGCAGCCTTGCACCCCTGGATCATACCATCTTGCCTTAATCAGAAGCCTGATCAGTGTGAGTTTATTACACAGGGTCCACCCCTCCCTCACTGTGAATAGTACATGAACCAGCCTTGTAATGGAGCTCAGATTTCCCAAGAACTTCAAGCAAAATACACCAGTTTAAGTAGAGCATAAAACAGATTTATTAACTACAGAAAGATGGAGTTTTAAGGATTATAAGTGGTAGAAATAAAAGATCAAAGTAAATTACCATGGAAATTAAAGATAAATTCACAAGCTAAACTTTACACCTTATTACACTAGGGCGTAGTTCAGTTATGCACACAGGAAGGCTTAATGCTCTAGCTGCTGCACATGCTGGGCAGGCTTAATGTCGGGCTCCCCATGGCAGGAGAGAAGAAGACTCGGCCCCTGGAGGGGCAGGCTGGGGCTTCCTGGATCCCATTTGCTCACAGCCAGCGCCCTGCCCCCATTCCCAAGTCATCCATGGCGCCCCCAGGTCGGCCAGAATGGAGCAGCAGTTTTCACTGCACTACGTCCACTTATGGCTTACAGGCAACTCCCAGACTCACCACAGTCCACCATCTCGGCCAGAAAGGAGCCCACTCAGCCTCACCATTGCTGCTTTTCCTTCCCCCCAGAACCCCGCTTCTCCTGGGCTGCAAGTAGCCATCCCTGGGATGCCAACAGGCAGCCACAGGGGTCTGTCTCTCAGCAGCCAACCGCACCTCCATGGGTTCAGCCCTCAGAAGGGCAGGTGGGGGTTTCCTGGATCCCAGTTGCTCACAGCCAGCCCAGCCTCCACCTCTAAAACCATCAGTCATGCCCCCAGGTTGGCCATAAAGGAGCCGCCATTCTCCACTAGGACTCAGCTTTGCTTGTTTTCCTTTCACCCAGAACCTCCCTTCTTCTCCTGGGCTGCAAGTAGCCACTCCTGGGAAGCCAAGAGGCAGGCACAGGATTCTACCTCCCAGCAGCCAACCACACCTCCCCAGGCTTTGCAGAATGAAGGGTGGTGCTCTACTAACCCCACTTAACCGCACAGCTTCTTTCCTGCCTTCCTCAGCTCAACTTTCCTCTATTGCCCCATTCCTGCCTCACTTCCTCCTTTGGCCAGTCACGCAAAGGAGCCCAGCAGGAAGTGAGAGCCTCTATAGGCCAACCTCCAACAGCAGAGGTGGCCAAGCCACAAGCCTCCAAATGGTGACTGGCCTAACTACTCTAGGTTCTCCAGCCTGACACCAAGGTGCTTTCTCCACTGCTGTCAGCATCCTCTGTCATGCAGGGGTTGGAGTTATCCCAGGGACAGGCCAATAGGAGGAGTGCCCTTTCTGAATAACAAGGGGATCTGGGAAAAGAAAGCCAGCATGTTTCTGCCTGGTTTTGAACCAGGGACCTTTTGCGTGTTAGGCAAATGTGATAACCACTACACTACAGAAACTCCACCTACTGGGTTGTTGCTCACTCTGGCACAGACCGATGGACAAATCTAGAGAATGTGGTGGTAGCCCCTCGATAGGTCAGCTGGCACGGCAGAGGACTGGAGCCAGCACTCAGGAAGTCGTCCTTACCTCGCCCGTGTGACTCCAGCTTGAGGGAGAGCTTCTTTTTCTTCTCCTTGCTGACAAAGAGCAAGAGAAGAATGAAAGGTCAGGTGGGCCAACTCGGTGCAGAAGCCCATGCTGTCTTTTCCTGCTGCATAGCCTGAAATGAGGGACTCGTGGCAGTTAAAGGAACTGCTGCACTCTCAGAAAACATCCCGCCCGTGCATAAAGGAGGATAGAAGAGCCTGTTAGTCTAGCACGCTCCCAACTGAACTGTTTCAGCATCTGCTAGGTTTCTTTTTGGCCTGTTACTTTTCTGTCTGGGATGTTGTTGTCAGCTGTGGCACAGAAAAAGGACGTCATTGCGAGCTGCCCATGAAGATAAGATTAACTTTTGCCTTCCTTGCTCGGCTTTACTTGCTTCCTCACCCTATTCCTGCCTTAGTTCCTGTGTTACCTGAAGGCAACGGGGGCCCAGCAGTACGAAGAGGAAGTTAGACAGCTAGACCCTGGTGGCAAAAGTTCTGCCACCGCTTGCCACCCCACTCTCTTCTCCCAGCTTCACATATTGACCGCCAGGGACTTGGTGCCCAGCAGCGCAACAGAAGGCAGTGGACAGAGCCACCCTCGCCTTGAAGCTCTGGCTCATTAAACCGTATCTTCAGTCGCTGATGGCCAATGAGAGACCAACAGCGCTTGCCATTTTAGCACTTGAAAATGCCATTGGTCAGTCACTGGATCTCTTTAATGCTGTTACATAACAAATGAAAATAGAATCTCAGTGTGACATTCTGTACCTTTGGGGGAGTGTGCTGTAACCCCCATATTCCTCATTTTCATATAATCGTAATCTTATATACAGAGCATGCCTTGTAAGGTATCAGGGGAAAGGATATGATCTGCTGAAAGTCATTTCTCTACCCATAGATGTTTACCATTCATGCATATGAAGTTATGAGAATTGTGCAGTGTGGTTATCACTATGCTGTAAGGTGGGGGAGTCAGCCAAATATTAGCTCCCCAGTGACAACAGCAAGGAAAGTAACCAACACCCGGACAGGGTGTCAAACAACCCATCAACAGCCATTGTTCAGCAAGGGAGCTACAGTGCAATCACTTACCTGCAAGAGGACACCCCAGGGGAATTGCTCAGACTTGCTTGGAGAGACGCAGTGATGCTCACCTGACTCTGAAGGGGGAGCAAAGCCAAGAGGGAAGAAAGGACATGATAAAAGCAGAGACATTTGCCATGCTTTGTCTCTCTCGTCCACCTACATCTACAGACACCCCCACACCAAGCAACTGAAGCGCTGACGAAAGGGGAGAGCCTGGCTGAAAAGCCACCAGCCGGCCTGTGGTGAGAAGCATCTAAGTTTGTAAGGACATTGAAAGGGTTAAGATCAGCTTAGAGTGCATTTTGCTTTTATTTCACAAAAACAACGAGGAGTCCGGTGACACCTTAAGAACTAACAGATTTATTTGGACACAAGCATTCGTGGGTAAAAAGCCCTCTTCTTCAGATGCATGGAGTGAAAATTGCAGATAGAGGCATAAATATATATTGGAACATGATGTAAAGGGAGTTACCATACAAGGGGAGAACCAGTGTTGAAGGCTAATTCAGTCAGGGTGGATGTGGCTCTCTCCAAGTAATTGACAGGGAGGTGTCAATACCAAGAGAGGGAAAATTGCTTTTGTAGTGAGCCAGTCACCCCCAGTCCCTCTTCAAGCTCAAATTAATGGTGTTAAGTTTGCAGATCAGTTGTAACTCTGCAATTTCTCTTTGAAGTCTGTTTTTGAAGTTTTTTGAATGGCTTCTTTTAAATGGCTACTTTGAATGGCTACGTTTAATTGTGTTATTGAATATGAACATGTAAACGTGTTATGGAAGTCCCATGTGGTCTAGTGGTTAGGATTCTTGGCTTTCACCCAAACAGCCTGGGTTCAATTCCCCACACAGGAACAATGCAGAGCTTCTCCTTGGAGGAGAGGCAAGAAACAAAAAGAATGGGAAGGGATCCTGCCAGCAGCAGAGCTGGATAGAGTTGGGAGCAGTACTGGATTTGACATGGTGCCATAGTGCTAGGCCCAAGCTCTGAAGGGACCTGTAACAGTAACTTCCTCCCCTCTGCAGAAAGGGAGCCTCAGAGCAGCCTGGATATTCAGTAGGGGAGCTGAGACCCCATAGGGCCCTGGAAGCTGTAGTTCCTTGACCAGCTCCCTGCCTTGGAGCAGAGAAGGAACATTTCCCAGCATTCCCTTGGCTGCTATCAACAGGAAAGGGAGGGGGGAAGCTGGGAGACTCCATGCGCTGCAGCTTGCTGTGGTTGGGGTGCCGGCTGCTAGAAGGGGGTGTCACCTGTGAATAGGGAAGAAGTGTGACCAAGGAGTAGAAGGCTTTGGCCCAGGTATCACCCTCAGAAGACTTCCGCAGACAGGCTTAGGGATGCTGGTGTGACCTCGCCTGGCAGCCCCCAAAGATGGAACTGGGTGGACTAACTGGACAGGGCCCCTCTCTATCTGAAGCTGGGCAAGGGAGGTATGTGGATCCCACCAGAAGGTAAAATGGTAAGTAAGGAAGGGGAGGCTCTACTGGACCTGGACAGCTTCAGATACAGGACAGGAGGATTTCCACTTCTGAGCCATGAAAATAGAAATGGACTTTTCCTTTCCAGATGTATCTAATATTCATAAAGGGAATCTAGCCCCTGCCTTCCAGATCTGAACACCTCAAAATCAGGAGTGCTCAAGCTCAATTTGGGCAGCTGTTACTTCATTTCTCCCAAATCAAATATGCTGATCCACTGTCATTTACTGTAGAAAAAGTAGGAGAAAATTGAGCAACAAACGTTGGGGTCTTCACAGTGCTAACGAGGGCTGGAATTGCTATTTTCAACAGCCATTACACTTTTTTTTTTAGTTTTGTTTGTTTAAAAGGAAGACAGTGATATTGCACTGGCAAATTCCCCATAGAAACAAAGAATGGAACAAAAGAATAATAAAGGCACCTCAACTTTCCTCATTTATGTAGGACGGTCTTATTAGATGGATCCAGACATCTTCCAATCACAGAAGCTGATAATTGTTCCACTTTACTGCAGTTCTGTAACCATGCAGGAACCTAGAGGAGGAAAGTGCCTAACTCCAGAGTCTGCAGCTGCCTAGGGCCAGTGCTGAGGATTTAGAGTCCCTAGTGCTGCCCTTGCAAGGTTCAAGCATGCTCAGCCTTGGCATTGCCTCCGCTCCTGCGGCTAGTAGCTGCAGCTGTCTAAGTCTGGCCTCTGGCAGTTGCCCCATGGCTGTAGCTAGAGAAACTACAAGTGGCTCTATGACTCCTGGGGCCATTAAGCTAGAGCTCCTAAAGACACTGGAGTTAACCTCAAGGAACAGAGGTCACCAGTAGGAAAGGAATGTCGGGGGAGCAGGGAAGGCGGGAGCAGGTCAGGCTTGCAGAGGGAGCTTCCAGCTGGTTGGGAGCATGTCCAAAGTAGAAAGGAAACAAGTATGGGGAGAGGTGGTGGTGACCAGGTAGCAGACTAGCATGTAGATGGGAGCAGAGGGAGAGACGCTGGTGTCTTCAGATTCCGAAGGGCTAAGTCCTCACTTTGGGGAAATGGTGTTTGCAGGTGGCTTGCTCACATGGCAGGATGGGGGCTGAGTGAGGGATCTGTCAGAAATGATCAGGTGTCTGCTGGCTTTAGGACTTTGAGCTGAGACTAGGACCACATGCAGTGACTGGTGACATGGGGGGTACTGGAGACGTGGCTAGAGAAGGTCTGAATGAGGAAAGAGATAAATCTGTGGGGAGTTTCCTTGGTCACTATGAAAGTTCTGCTCACTGTGGACATTGGTAAACCCACATGGGTGTACAGCTCAATAAGAAAACCCGCGGGCTGAGGGAGCTGTGTATGGCAATGCATATAGTCATGGAGAGGTGTGTGATCAAAATGAAAAATGTCTCTGAGGTTCAGTACCGGGTATACGAAGGCACCAATGGCACTGCCCCACCAGGCCCACACTCGGAGCCCACAGTTACTACACTGGGGCCCCCAAATATGTTTGGTGCCAGGGCCAACAAAAGGTTAATCCAGCCCTGACTGCCTGAGCACTATTTCAGCCTCACATTTTTGGGTGGAACTCCCACAGTGAGAGCTGCAGAGCACTCCCCCGCAACACACACGCACACACTCGTCCTGGTGTTGGGAGGGGAACAGGAGAAAGGACAAAAGAAGAGATGAAGAGAAAGGAGGGAGGGACAGGTGGATGGAGGAAAAGGTGAAACACAAAGGACAAACCCTAATTTCCCCATGATTCTAAGGGACAAAATCCCAGGTGCGGAATAAAATTCTGCCTCCTTAAGCTCATGTTTTCCATGCCTAGAATTCAACTCTCACCAGATGGATCAGACTGAACAGGTTTCACACCTCCAGGAGGCTCTTACCTTCTAAAGAGGGACGGCTGTTTTCTAGTAAAATCACTAGAAGGGAAGGAGAAAACTGGAAAGAGGTTTCTCCTGGCGCTCACGTCCGTGAACCCGAATACTCTCTCAGTCCTCAGACAGAGACCTGGAGAAGGAGACTTGCTGAAGCAAAGCCACAGGGGTCTCTGAGGTTTCCCTAGCCCCTGGCCCCTGACTGATGTCAGGATCTCTCTGTGAGGTCACCACCTGCTCACCAATAGTCTTTGACCAATAGTGTGAGGTCCTGCAAAAGGCCTTTGTGATGTCACTGCCACACCCCGCCCTTGCTGTGCCAATGTCCTGCCCCTGGCCAGGCACTTTGGAGCTTTGAGCTACTCCCTGTGGATCACCTCACTCAAGGAGCTTTTCTGTAGAGCATCCTCAGATGTCTAAGCACACGAGTGCCATGGCAATGAACTGACACACATGGCACCAAGAGGAGATCATTAGTAGACTAACCTATAGGAGAAGGACACCCCAGCATTAGTAGGGGAGAAATCCCTACTGAACATGCATTACACCTAGCAGCCCCTGCGTGTGGTTGGGCAGGGGCTGCGGAGGGGGGAGACCTGGGAAAGGGATGGATGGAAAATGTCTGTGCAGCCGAGACATGGCCGGGGGGCGAGGGGAGAAGAGCAGGTGACCCCTGAGGAGCGGGGAGAAAAAAGGGAGGGCTGAGATCCCCTCGGAATTACCACTGCCCCCTCCGTGGAGATCCCCCTCCTCTCCTGTCCTGCCCCCTTTCTCCCTAGAGAGCAACAAGCAACATCCAGGCTGACACCCCCTTCCCTCAAACCCCTGAGAAGTTCCCTGTTCCCCTCCCCCCATTGTGCCCCATTTTCTCTCCCCTTTGCCAATTGCCAGTTCAGATCTCAGGTTTGGGGTGTTTCCCCCCATTTTCACCTGCAGTGATTTGTCCTTGTGTAGGTGGGAAATGGTTCCCCCGAGTGATTTCTGAACTGGGCAGAGGCTGGGGGGGGCTGAGACAGGGACACCTCTGGGTTGGGCTGGGGGGGGCCACTCTCTGCTGGCAACAGGGCGCGGGAAGGGCCAGGAAGGGGAGGGGGGGAGCAAGTGTCCCCCATAGAGAGGGTCCAGCCCCAGGCTGCTACCAGTAGCACATTCCTATCTTGGCCGGGGGGGGAGGGGCTTTCTTCAGCTGGGACCTGCCCCCTAGGCAGCCCCAGGCTCTGACCGCACCAGCCCCGCCTGGAGCCCCCAGTGAGTGAGAGACCCCGGAGGGGGAGGGGGAGGGAGCACTGGGCCCTGACAGGAAAGTGACTCTCTCCCCTCAGATCTTGGTGTTTTCCTCTCATGTTATCAAATATGCAGTTTGTGACACAATTTCTTTGCAAATCTCAAAGATTCAAATAAAATAACCTAAACATTTGCCCCACTTCTCTCTAGTTGTCTATTTCTAATTGAATATGCCCTGAGATTTTCCTGTCTCTAATTATAAAATAATAAGAAAATCTCAGATTTACACCTTTTCTCAGATTATTGAACACAAAATGTTTGCAAATGTTGCCCATTTCCTCTTTATTCATTTATCAAGTATTCATGTGAAACACTCAGATTTTACCTCCTATCAACAACTGATATAAAATCCCTCTGATTTTCCACTTTCCTCTCTATAATTTGCAAAATGGATCCAAAATCTCTGATTTCCACCCTTTGTCTTTCATTTCTGAACACTGATCTGAAAGCTCAGGTTTTCCCTCTGTGTCATTATCAAATGTCAATTAACAATCCTCTCAAGTTTTGTGCTGTTCCTTATGTTTCTAAATCCCAAAAACTTCTTCCTTCGGGGGAACCTGTTGCCCTGAGTCGCTCTCCATTCTGGATGTTGCAGGGGATTAAATTTCCCAGTGATTGTCTTTCCCCTCTCCTTTGAGGATCATTTGTTCCCTCTTTTAGCTCTGTTAGATATTTGCCAAAGAAAGAGACCAGCCTGATATTTAATACACATCAAAGCCAGAGGCCTCCCCCTGTTTGGGATCAGTGGTTCGCAGCTGGTAGTGGGAGAGTTGGCTGGCCCCTTTTCTTTTCTCCAGCTGGCACAGGATGAGGGGGTCACTCTGAGTGCAGCATGTCTTGAGAAGTATCCCAAACCACAAGACAAATGGTCTCTGTGAAGGGTTGCTTCCCACAGTGCTAAGATGTAGCCACCTCTGGCAGGATCCATGGTGGCTACTATTTGCTAGTGACAGGCCACGGAAATTTCTTACCTATTTTGCCCCTCCATGCCAGGCCTGCACAACATACGGCCCACGGGCAACGTGCGGCCCGTGAAGTCTCACTGTGCGTCCCGCAGCCGGGAATCAAAGGGCTCTGGGCTGCCCGTAGCCGCGGGGAATCCAAACCCCTTTAAAGTTCAGCCGCAGCCGCAGGGAGCCCAGAGCTCTTTAAATCTCAGCCGCGGCCAGGATTTATAGGGCTCTGGGCAGGCGGGCGGGGAGCTCAGAGCTCTTTAAATCCAGCCACCAGGGCCGGCTTTAGGCCAATTAACCAATTCCCTTGAATCGGCCTCGCTCCTAAGAGGACCCCGCACCCAAGCCCCAGTACCAGCAAAAGCCAGTTGCGC
>NW_026115070.1:4190120-4263427 GCF_025201925.1 Gopherus flavomarginatus
GGATCAAAAGGTTCTGAGCTGCCCAAAGCGCAGGGAGCCCAGAGCTCTTTAAATCTCAGCCGCGGCCAGGATTTATAGGGCTCTGGGCAGGCGGGCGGGGAGCTCAGAGCTCTTTAAATACCAGCCACCAGGGCCGGCGTTAGGCCAATTTAAACCAATTCCCTTGAATCGGCCTCGCTCCTAAGAGGACCCCGCACCCAAGCCCCGTACCAGCAAAAGCCAGTGCGCTGTACCAGGGTGGCCCAGTTTCCCCAGGGGGCAATTTAAAAGGCCTGGGGCTCCCAGCAGGGGCTGGAAGCCCAGGCCCTTTAAATTGCCACTAGAGCCCTGCTGCTGGAGCCCTGGGTTATGGCTGCGGGGCTCTGGGGGCTATCTAAAAAGTCCAGAACTCCCATTGCTTCTACCTCCCTGGCCCTTTAAATAGCCACTGGAGCCCCGCCGCGTCCCCAGGGTTCCCGCGGCCATTTACAGAGCTGGGGCAGTGGAAGCAGGGGCGCCCCGGGCCCTTGAAATAGCCCCCAAGCCCCAGGCTGCTGCTGCTACCCTAGAGGGAGAGGGGGGAGGAGGAGGAGGAGAAGGAGGCACTCACCATAGAGGATGGGCTGTACCCCCTGTACCTGCACCCCCTGCCCTGCCTGCAGCCAGCCCATCCCCAGCCAGCCCCTGCTGCACCCCTGCACCCCCCAGATAAGCCGCTGATCCAAAACAGACCCCCCCCCCCGTGCCCACCCGGCTGCTTCTCTCCTCAAGCAAACACCAGCTGTGGGTGTTCCAAAGGGATCCCCCTGCCTCTGCTCATTCACTGCAAACAGTAACTGTGTTTGGTTTTTAGATAAGCAGCTCCGGGAGCCTTCAGCTCACAACAAAGCAAATAGAGGCATCACACCAAAACAAAGAGCGTTATCTCTACTTAAAAGCATTATGGAAGGTTCCGGAGGTCAGTGACAGCGTAGTAAGATTAATCACTGTTTACACTGGCACCCCAGCGCTGCATCACCAGCTCTGTTCTCTTTATTCCTCTCGTCGAGGTGGAGCACATGCAGCACTGTAGCCAGGGAGATACAGCGCTGTATGTGCCTTGCCACTGTGGACGGGGAGTAAGTTACAGCGCTGTAAAGCCACCACCTGCACTGTAACTCTCCAGTGTAGCCAAGGCCTGAGTTGTAGTAATAATAGCAGCCAAGAATCCGGTGGCACCTTCTAGACTAACAGACGTATTGGAGCATGAGCTGTCGTGGGTGAATACCCACTTCGTCAGATGCAACAATAGTCCCATATGGGCTAGTGGTCAGGATTCCTGGTTTTCACCCAGGTGGCCTGGGTTCAACTTCTGGTGTGGGAAGAGTGCAGAGCTTTTGCCCAGAGTGGAGGCAGGAAATGAAAGGAACAGGAAGGGATCCTGCCAGCAGTGGAGTTAGACAGTGTAGGGAGGGGACCCCAGAAGTGGGAGTGGGGCAGTGGTTTGGGGGGAGATGAGGGAAGGATCCCAGCAGTGCGGGAAGTTGACAACCTGGAGAGCACAGGCCTGGAATGGGGACCTGGAAGAGTGAATGTGTCCCTCTAAACCCATCAACTGCAGACTAGGCAGGCTTGGAAGGATTGTGTATTTGTTGGTAAATGTCAATTTCTGTGTAAACACACAACCCAATGGCAAAATATTTCCATCAATAATCATCAAAATTGACAGATGGGCAAAGTAAAAAACATGCTGCTTGAGAACTTATCATGTTGTAGGAGCAGCAGTGATCTGTATGCTCTGTATAACCTGTATGCTCAAAAGGTCTGTTAAACTCCCGCAGCTTGTGTCCTTTCCCGCTTTGAATGCCTGTGAAGTGGCTTTCCCACTCTCCTTTGTACCTCCAGTGAATGCCCTTCACCCGGCCCATCTGGCCAGTGGTTCGCTGTGTTACATTCTATTGCACCTCAGGGAGACTGATCTTCATCGCACCGTCCATCGCTGCGCTGTGGGACACTTACCTTAAAGGATCCTGACATCTCCACTGCCAGGCCTGTCCTGGGAGCGTGAGTATGAGTGTGACACCCTCCCCCATCCCTTCTTTTGAGCTTAGCTATCAAGCTAATAAATGTGCTGCTTTCTGCCAAACTCTGGGGGGGAGGGGCATTATTAGTCCTCTCTAAGCTTACTAACTGACCCAATTTTGGGTAACACAAGCAACATTGTTTGATCTGTTATTGTACCAAAGGGGGAGATGGTTGTCTATAAAGGAGGGTGAAGACTAAATGCCTCTGATGAGAATGGGATTTGAACTCCTGCTGGCAGAGCATAATGGGGTAGCACTCCATCACCTTAACCACTCGGTCACCTCATCTGAGCTGTCAAAAAACGGACAGGAGGAGAAATCTAAGGCCGGCAGAGATAGGGACACTAAGGAGTTTTTAAATACTAAGCGAAAGCAGGTCTGAATGAGCTCCCCTCTCTCACCTAGTGAGGAGCTGGGGAAAGACTTCCGGAACAGACCGTGTTTGCATAGATACACCTACTCTGCCTAGCTATGCAGCATGATGGTGCCGCTTCCCCAAAATGACCAGTTTGGGATGGTCTTGGGTTACAAATGACTTTAGGATTGAGTGGAATGAAATGTTATTCTCCTTCCTGTATGAGTGAAGGGCAGCAGAACATACCTAGTCCGTCCTGATGGAGGGGTAGGTGAGTGAGGAATAGCTTTTATTGGACTGCAGAGAAGTGATTGAGGACGTCACCCTAAACCAGTGGTCCCCAAACATTTCACATTGTGCCCTCTTAGCCATGGCTGTGGCCCCTCGGAAGCCACGGTCAAGAACCGGGGCTGGGAGGAGTGGGGCTGTTGCTTGCTGGGGTGAGGGGTGCGGACAGGGGTAAAGGGGTCGACGCCGGGCTGGGAGCCAGAGTCTCAGGCTGAGGGTGGGGTTGGGGAAGAGCTGTGGCAGAGTGGTGCTCCCTCCCTGCCCTCTATGTGGGCTGGCTCAGGTCCTGAGGTGCCCCCATGAATGTTCCTCTGTGTCCCCCTAGGAGTCGCACCCCACATTATGGGGACCACTGAACCCTACTCGCTAAGCCGGGGCTAGTGATGCCAAACCCCCGGGAAAGGGAGAACAAGTGTGGGGGCCCCAGCACCAGAACCATGCCCCTACCTTCTGTCTGTGGCTCTACCCCCTTCCACCCATGGCCCCATCCACTGTCACTTCTGTTCCATCCCTTCCCCCACCAGCCCCACCCTATCACTCCTTTACCCCTGCCCCGCTGTGGCCCTGAGACCAGAGAAGCTCTGTGCCCCTGCTGCAGCCCCCGGGCTGTAGCAGGGAGTGGGAGCTCCTCCAGCCCTGGGGCTGACATAGGGGAGACTTCTCCGGGGGACCTAACTTGGCCAGGGCCCCTTATCATGGGCCCCACTGTCCCCTTGGCAGTGCAAGGTTTGGGGAGGCTGAGCCCCCTTGTCATAAACAGATAGCTAAGGGTTAATGTTCTTTTACCTATAAAGGGGTAACACCAGTAACCTAAAACACCTGACCAGAGGACCAATCAGGAAACAAGACTTTTTCAAATCTGGGTGGAGGGAAGTTTGTGTGTGAGTTCTTTGTTCTTTGTCTTGTGTCTGTGGCGTCTCGGCTATGAGAGTGATTTTTCTATCTCCTGCCTTTCTAATCTTCTGTTTCCAAGTTGTAAGTACAAAGATAATAAGACAATAAGTTTATATTGGTTTTTTTTGTATTTACATGTGTGTAGTTGCTGGAATGTTTAAATTGTATTCTTTTTGGATAAGGCTGTTTATTCATTTTTTTCTTTTAAGCAAATAACCCTGTATTTGTCACCTTAATACAGAGAGACCATTTTTATGTCCTTTTCTTTCTTTTTATATAAAGCTTTCTTTTTAAGACCTGTTGGATTTTTTCTTTAGTGGGGACTCCAGGGAATTGAGTCTGCAGCTCACCAGGGAATTGGTGGGAGGAAGAAGTCAGGGGGAAAATCTCGTTGTGTTAGATTTACTAGCCTGACTTTGCATACCCTCTGGGTAAGGGGGAAGAGAGATTAGCTATCTTGGTACTTCTATTTCCAGGACTGGAAACAGGGAGGGGGGAGTCCCTCTGTTTAGATTCACGGAGCTTGCTTCTGTATATCTCTCCAGGAACCCAGGGAGGGAACACCTGGAGGGGAGGAGGGGGAAGGGAAATGGTTTATTCCCCTTTGTTGTGAGACTCAAGGCATCTGAGTCTGGGGGTCCCCCGGGGAAGGTTTTGGGGAGACCACAGTGAGCCAGGCACTGTATAAATCCCTGGCTGGTGGCAGCTTTACCAGGTCCAAGCTGGTAACTAAGCTTGGAGGTTTTCATGCTAACACCCATATTTTGGACGCTAAGGTCCAAATCTGGAAAAAAATGTTATGACGCCCCTCCCCCCTGAGCCTCCATTACGAGCCGCCTAGGCTACCACTGCTCAGTGTGTGGCCAGTCTCTGTGTTTTCTGCTGCTCGTTCTGGGGAGCCTGGCCGGCCTTAGGGGTGGTGCCCCCCGATAGCCGCCCAGGGCTCCAGGGGTCAAAGGGCACCATGTGGTAGTGCAAAGGTGCTCACTGCTCTCCCCTGCCCCAATGCTCCTCCATGGGTCCATAGAGGTTTGAGGGGAGTAAGGAGCCACCCTATGTGCTCCATGCGTCCTGGTCACTTTTCCCACTTGGGCTGTGCTGTGAGGGGAGCATCAGAAGCTGCTGCTCTCTGCCCTCCCGCTACGCAGCCCGGCTGAGGAAAGTGACCTGGATGCAGGGAGCTCGGATGATCTCACTTCTTGCCCCCACATCCCACAGCCCCTAGGGGTGCCCAGATGAGCAGCGTTCCAGGGAGGAGTGGGGGGCAGCAATGCCAGCTGCTCCATGCTCACAGGTCAGTCTCCCCATGTGGGTGCAGGAGGGGGTGCAAGGGTTTCTGTGATGCCTATTCTATCAATATCGTCACTCAATACCAGGCACTCAAATTCACCAGTCTTAGTACTTAGACGTTTAGCGTTTGTATTTAAGCACTTCTAAAATGTGTCCCATTTTAGCTGTCTGCTATTACATGATGTAATTGAGGGAGACTCTTTCATTTCACTGTTTCTCATCAGAACCTACCTGTACATTATCATCTTCCATCCTCTCCACCTTACTAGGCTATAGAGAATCCCTGTGAATAGTTCCTCTCCTAACGGATGTCTCTGTCTGAACCCTGTGCTCCTCAGCGCCTGTCGGCTTTCCCCAGCTCTGAGGCTGTGTCTACACCGCGCACCTTACCACGGTGCAGCTGTGCCACTCTAACCGTGCCATTGTAAGGTGCGCTGTGTGGCCGTCCTTATCGCTGAGAGAGAGCTTCCCCGGCAACAAAGCCAAACTACCTCCAATGAGGGGCAGGAGCTTTGTCACCGGGAGCACAGCTCCACCTATGATGCGCTGTTCACACTGCCGCTTTTCATGGCTCAAATTTTGGCATTCGGGGAGTGTTTTTTCTCACCGCAGAGAGACAAAATTTTTAGCAACAAAAGCCGAAATTAAAAAAAACTCCTCTGCAACCTATTTAATTTTACCTTTATACAACCTTTATACTGCCTCCAGTTCTGGTATCCTCATTTGAAAAAGATGTTGTGAAATTGGAGCTAGGGCAGCAAAGAGCCACCAAATGTTCTGAGGGCTGGAGAAAAATGCCTTCCAGTGAGCTATTGAAAGAGCTCAACCTGTTTAGCTTATCAAAAGAAGATTGAAAGGTGATTTCATTGAAATGTTGAAGGGCCTTAATGGAGAGAAAAGATTGGGTATTTACGGGCTCTTGAATGGAGCAGAGAAAGGCATAACAAGACCCAATGGCTGGAAAGTGAAAAGAGACAAATTCATATTACAACTGAGGCACAATAGTCAACAGCGAGGATGATTCACCACAGGAGCAAGCTACCAAGGAAAGTGGTGGATTCACCATCTCCTGATGTCATTTAATGAAGACTAGATGCCTTTCTGGAATGTGTTTGCCCCCAAAGTAGCTGTTATGTCATACAGGAGGCCTGTGATATGCAGGTTAGATGCTCTAATGGTGTCTTCTGACCATGAAGTCGACTAATTTCTGAAAAACTGAGTGTAGCATTGGGAGCAGCGTCTGATGTTTTCCTGTCTAGCCGGCTTGCTGCCTAGAACGAACGCTCCTTGAGTGGGGTGATCCACAGGGAGTAGCTCAAACCTCCAAAGTGCCTGGCCA
The DNA here is from genome assembly GCF_025201925.1 of Gopherus flavomarginatus. Taxonomy (NCBI): domain Eukaryota; kingdom Metazoa; phylum Chordata; order Testudines; family Testudinidae; genus Gopherus; species Gopherus flavomarginatus. The sequence goes on from NW_026115070.1 coordinate 4,196,329, forward strand.
GGGGCAGGACATTAGCCCAGCAAGGGAGGGGTGTGGCAGTGACATCACAAAGGCCTTTTGCAGGACATCAGACTATTGGTCAAAGGTGATGGGGAGGTGGTGACCTCACAGAGAGATGCTGACATCAGCCAGGCAGGACAGGGGCGAGGGGCCAGGGAAACCTCAGAGACCTCTGTGGCTTTGCTTCAGCACGTTTCCTTCTCCAGGTCTCTCTTTGAGGACTGAGAGATTATTTGGGGTCATGGACGTGAGCGCCAGGAGGAACCTCTTTCGAGTTTCCTCCTTCCCTTGTAGTGATTTTACTAGAAAACAGCCGTCCCTGTTTAGAAGGTAAGTGCCTCCTGAGGTTTGAAACCTGTTCAGTCTGATCTATCTGGTGACAAGTGAATTCTAGGCATGGAAAACACGAGCTTAAGGAGGCAGAATTTTATTGCGCACCTGGGATTTTGTCCCTTAGAATCGCTGGGGACATTAGGGTTTGTCCTTTTTGTTTCACCTCTCCCTCCATCCCTCCCTCCTCTTCTTCTCTTGCTTCTTTTGTCCTTTCTCCTGTTCCCTTCCCAACAACAGGACGGAGGTGTGTGTGTGTGTGTTGCAGGGAAGTCCTCTGCAGCTCCCACTATGGAAGGTCCACCCAAAAATGTGGGACTGAAATAGTGCTCGGGCAGTGATCCCCACCGGTGACCTGGGCCATCCTTTGGGCTCTCTGGTGAGAACCCTCAGCCTCCCGTCCTCCGTCTCTACCCTGATTGGTTGAGCAGGGGGATATTGACAGGGAGGAGACTCAGGTCCTTGTTGTTCTCTTTTAAGATCAAGTAAATAAGTCAGAACCAGTTCTATCTTTGATTAATTTTGCTGCTTCTCTGCATTAATTGTCTCTGAGCAGTTGATGATTCCCTCTAATATTGCAGTTCTCCTCAAATACTTGCTGAATAATTACTGTCACTGTTGTTGGTCTGGGGCTCATCTGAGAGCACAGTATTCAGGTCATTCAATGTCTGAAATTCAAGATCCGATGGTTTGTTTGAAAATCAGGGCTCTTCGGTCCTATTCCCAACACTGCCTCTGACGGGCTGTGTGACCTAAGACAATTCAATTCTCCTTTCTCAGCCTGAGCTTCTCCCTCTTTCAAGTAGGGATAATAATGATCCGCTCTTACCTACCTCATGGTGGGTGAAGGATGCGGATCCATTTGGGAGTGTCACTAGAAGTAGTGCATAATATGAAGTTTCCCAGATTATGACATAATAGATTAGCTGAAATCGTCTATTTTATTTGTATTTTTTTATTTTGAATTTGTTAATAGTAGCAACGACTTAGCTCAGATTGAAGCATCTTATCTAATGGTTGAGATGTAAGTGTCTCCTCTTTGTGTGCGAGGAGACAATTTAACACACTCTGACAAAGAGGAGATGCTTTTGTTTTGCAACAAAATATTTTTGCAAAGATCTTTCATCCCACTTGTTATGATTTTGAGAAACAAACTGGTTTAGTCTAAATGGGATTTTCGGACAGAAACGGTTTGAATGAAATTTTCCCACCATCTCGATTCCTGGGCTCTGGGGTGTTTTCATCTGTTAGAACAGGAGTCAGAACTGGTTGCTTCTCTTTCTGGCTCTGCCATCGCCTTGTTGTGTAGGCCTTGGGTAGGTCACTTCCCTTCTCCCATCTGTCCAATCGGAACAGGAACAGTTCTCGAACTATGGGCAGTTTAGAGCCCAAGTGAGATAAGGGGTATTAAAGCCCTCTGTGAAGGAGAAAGGGGAGTTTCACAGTGTTTAGCACCAAGGAATTCTAAAGTTTGCTAAAATGTCTAGTCTGTGGAAACAAGAAATGGTCGGGGCCAAACTTATTAACCACTGCCTTTTTAAAGCCCATTCAAAGATGTGAGTCCCTATCTTTTAGGTACCTGTGGTTCTTTGCCAGCAGCAAAGAAGAGGTTCCTGCCTCCGTTTTTGTGGCCTTAACAAACCAGGTGTTGTGCCCCAGTTCTCGTCTGAGACCCCTGAAAAAGAACATCTTCCTATCCATGAACAAGACAGGACCTATCTTTCAAAGGGGAACAAAAAGACCTCTGGGACTTACAGACTAGCTAGCCTGACTGCCATAGCTGGAGAGATCCTGCAATACATTCTTAAACACTCAGTTTGTCAGCAGCACCTACAGGATGATTTGGTTCTTATGACTAGTGAGCGTGGAATTGTCAAGAACAAATCATTCCAAACCAATCCTCTTTCCTTCTTTGGCAGGGTTCTGGGCCTGGTAGAGGTGAGTAAACAATAGATGGGATCTAGCTTGGTGTTACTAAGGCTTTTGACACAGTCCCATAGGACATTCTCAGAAGCAAACGAGGGAAATGTAGTCCAGCTGCAATCAGTGTAATGTGGGTGCAGAGCTGGTTGAAAGCCAAGACTCCAGGAGCCCTTCTCCATGTTTAGCTGCCCAACGGGGAGGGTGAACCTAGTGGGTCTGGCAGGAATCAGTCCGGTGTCAGGTACTATTCTATATTTTCATGAATGATTTGGAAAATGGAGTGGAGAGCATGCTCCTAAAGTTTACAACTGACACCAAGCACTTTGGATCACAGGATTGAAATTCAAAACACCTTTAACAAATTGGAGACTTGGTCTTCTTGAGCCAAACTCCATGGTTAGGGCTCTCTCTCTACATTGGGCTGAAGTTAAACCCCAGAGCCAAGCACTCCTCCTGGGCAGTGAGCTCCGACCTTGAATGGTCAGCTGCTGCTAAGCACTGTCAGAGCAGCTTTTGCTGGGGGATTCTCCCAGCACTTTCCAATAGCGGGAAGGTATGAAATCCCCATTTGACTGCTGGGGACAGAGCCCGAGAGTGGGGAGCAACTTGCCCAAAGTCCCCAGAAAAAGGAAAACAACCAGCAGAGGAACCAATAGGAAACCCAGCAATGGAACTCAGGAGTCCTGGGGGTGTGCTGTGGTGACCAGATGTCCCAATTTTATAGGGACAGTCTGAATTTTGGGGTCTTATCTAGGATCCTATTACCCCCCACGCCGTCCCGATTTTTCACACTTGCTGTCTAGTCACCCTAGGGTGTGCACATGTGTGGGTCCCAGCTGCTCCCTGCCCCCCTCATTGAAGCAGATGTGCAGGGTTACTGCCCTGGGAAGTGCAGGGCACCAGTGGATGTGGGGTTGGCTGGAGGTAGGGTCTGGCTTCAGGCAGGGCAAGGGCTGCGTGGCTGGCTGGCTTCAGGCAGGGGGGTGCATCAGGGGTTGGCTGGAGACAGGGCAGGGAGGATGCGGCTGGTGCAGGCAAAGCAGAAGGTGCAGGGCTGGCTGGAGACAGAGGCTGACTGCCGGCAGGGCAGGGCAGGGGGTGCAGGGCTGGCTGCGGGCAGGGCCGGTGCAAGGAAGTTTCATGCCCTAGGCGAAACTTCCACCTTGCACCCTCTCCCCCGCACCCCTGCCCTGAGGAGCCCCACCCGTGGCAGCTCCCCCCTCCACCCTGAGGCTCCCCTCTTGTGGCAACTCTCCTGCTCTGCCCTGCGGCACCCCCGTCGCCCGAGCTCACCCCTGCTCCGAGCACGAGCACCCCGAGCATGCCGTGGCCGCTTCACTTCTCCCACCTCCAAGGCTTGCGGCGCCTAAGCCTGCCAGGCAGTCAAGCACCCTCCTCTGAGCCACAGCAGCCCTGACAGTTGACAATAGAGGCACCTTAACCCCTGAGTTCCTTCAATGTGTCCCCCTCGGGGGTCCAGCTCCGATCACCAGATACTCGGGGTATGTCTATACCACCTGCCGAATCGGTGGGCAGCGATCGATCCAGCGGGGGTTGATATATCGCGTCTAGTGTAGATGCAATATATTGAGTGCTCTCCCCTCGCCTGCTGTACTCCAGCTCGGTGAGAGGCGCAGGCAGAGTCTACGGGGAGCTGCAGCAGTCAATTCACCGAGACTGTGACATTATAATTGTTAGGCCTGAATAAAGATATAGCAGACAAAACCAGGTATGCCAACCTGACCAAAGTCAGGCTAACAGAGGTTTGTGGGTAATCCCTGAGTGGAAAACACTGAGAAGCAGCAGCATGTCTCACAAGCGCTGGGAAAAAGTGAGATAAGAGAGAAGCTGCATTCCTGGCATAGTACCAGATGTGCTTTGTTCGGGCAGCTCCTTCGAAGAACTGATAAGAGTCCTAGTTTCCCAGCCTCCTTGTTTTCGCTCCCTGGTTTTGTTCTTTGTTTGTTTTTAACTCCCCTACATTTCTAACTTTAGGCATGCATGTATACTAAAGGTGTCTAGTTTCTAGTTGTTAGAAGAAGGGGGTGGGTTGCTCCAGTGAATAATTTATGACGCTACGGAACTGTCTATATAGGCTTGTACTAAGATGTAGAGAGCAGGCTGGTTCTCTCAGGAGACGAGCTGCTCTCTATTGATGCGTGCACTTGTCAATAAAGAGCTTTTGATCAGACCTTGCTGGTGTTGCCTGTCTCTCTCGCGGTCAGACAACGAACTTTGCCATCTGGGTTAGAGTCCCTGACATCCTTGGCGACTCCGCCGGGACCCGTCTGACTCTCCGGCGGGGGATCGGACCCTGAGGCAACGCAGCGCGCATCCTCCAGTTTAGAGGAGACTTGCCTGGTGATCTGATCTCTGCGTTGGTGATAAGGCGTGTTCTGTGAACCAGCTGAAACTCTTGGAAATCCAGCAACGTCCACCTACCCATTGAGTAGGGTCCAGGTTGTCGGGGTTAGAGTCCCTGACTACTTAGGTCTGGGTTAGAGTCCCAGTCCAGGTCTGGGTTAGAGTCCCAGTCCAGGTTTGCACAGGATCCAAGTTGTCTGGGTTAGAGTCCCAGCCTGGGTTTGAGTTTCAGTCCAGGTGTTCAAGCACCTGGAGAGGTAAGCGAGCGCTCGACGCGGGGAGGTGGGGGTTAGAGTCTCTTTACCTCGACCCGGGGAGGAGGGGTTAGAGTCCCTTCATGAAGAGGGGTTAGAGTCCCTTCATTAAAATGAGACAAGTTGGCAGTAAGTGCCCGGGGGATGCCCCGTTGTCTCTGATACTTAGAGATTGGAAAGAGATTTCTGAGACAGCTGATCTAGTTAAATTTAAGATGAGAAATCTGTGTTGGATCCAATGGCCATCATTTACCTTTCATTTGTCCCCAACTAGAGACTGGCCGGTGGGTGAAACCTTTTCCACAGATAGGAGGAACTCCTTAAGGGATATTTTGGTTGATCTTAGGCCGAGACAAATGGATTACTTGTTTGTATGGTATAATTATAAACCCATGGAGGGATGGGTAGCTTTTGAAGCTGTTTGTATGGAGAGCTCTTGTAAAAAAATCACCCACCATATGCACCAGAGCCGCACCGGGAGGAGGACAATTTTGTTCCTGTTCTTCCCCGTCTGATGGAGTGCAAGGATTCAAAAGCAGGTTAGGGACAGTTCAGGGACAGAGGAGAATCAAGGGGGAGCTCAGAGTGATGTTCCCTCATCTTCAGAGGAATCAGGCAGCCTCACCCCCTCTGTGCAGCCTCCAGCCAGCCTTTTGCAAACTTGGTCAGGGACTGCTTTTCAAACACCCCCAATATTACAGCAGCCCTTGTCCTTGCCCTTGTGGACCCCCACTAGGTTACTTAACTCCATGAGAGAGAATGTTTCTGAGACACCTCTGATATTACAAGCCTCATTGAGAACTTATCTGGTTCTACTGGTTGCTGGGGAACATGAGATGGTTTTACCCATACCCTGTTTGCAACTTCAAAATTGTTTAACTGGCAGTGCACTATGCCTCACTTATGAGACAATCCTGAGGCAGTGGAAAGAATGTTCTGCACAATCTTTTTCACTCATGTGCCCACTTGGGCAAATGTAAATCAGTTATTAGATACTCTCATGACAGAAGATGAAAGACAAAAAGTAAAAGAAAAATCTGCAGCTCATTTGAATGCACCTTGGCTAATTACTGACCCTAACTGGAATCCCAATAATCCAGCTCAAAAGACAAAGTTGGATGGATTTTTAAAAGCTGTTTTGAATGGTATTAGAGATGCAGGGGAGGCTACTCCAAATTGGAGCAAGGTGAGGGCTTGTGTTCAGCATCCAGATAAGCACCTCTCTGACTTTTGTGCTCGACTGATTTGTGAAGTTAAAAAGCATGGGAATTTAAATCCTGAAACTGATCATGGAAAGGAGATGGTTAAAATGGTTTTCATGTCACAATGTGCAAAGGATATTGCAAAAAGATTTAGAAAGCATCCAGATGGTACGCAAGGGAAAAGTTTGTCTGAAGTAGTTAGCATTGCTACTAGAATGTTTAATGGGAAAGAGAAAAAGAAAGAAAAAGACATAAGGAACGGGTTAATTTAAAAATCATCTTGGCCCCGGGATGGAAGGAGGGGGGTGCTCTGCGTTCAGGGTCAGGAATCGGCGCGGACTGTGCTTGGTGCAGGGAGGGGCTGCTTTCGGCCCCAGCTGGCTGTGAAGGAAAAAATATAGACAGAGGCGAAGCAAAGGAAATACAAGTTACAGAACTGAAATTACATTTGCAAAGCTTAACTGTCCAGTAAGATCCAACAGTGTGCCTTTGTGACCCTGGAGTCGGTGTGGCTTGGTGACACCAAAGAAGCCACAGGCAGCCGACCTGGACTGGAATCTCTGAAAGAGACGCCGCAGGAGATTCCAGGGTGTAAAAGAACAGCCCTCCCAAGAGCAGAAGCATGTTGGAAATTCTGGACAAGCTGTATACAGGATAATCTCCCTTCCACCTCTCCCCCTCCTCTGAACATTATACACAGAAGTGGCCAGTCTGGACGTACGTGTGTAAGTATGAAAGGAGCTTCGGGCTTGGGGCATTAATATTTTCCTGAGTGATGTGAGAGCGTTCCCAACACTCTCCGTTGTTGTTTTATTATTTTATTAATGAAGCTTTAAAATTCAGTTATATGGTGTGTTTTCTTTATCTTCCCCCAACGATCCTGTAGTGTCAGCCTGATCATCTGACATGAGGGATAGATTGGTAACAGAAATTTGTCACAGTTTGGTGAGCAATTAAGAAGGGGGGAGCCCTGCAGAATTTACACCATCTATTTGTTTTACCCTTGTTATTTTGTGTTTGCTTTGCTTGGTACTGTTGGTGTTATATGCTGAGAACTGCATGAGTAAAAGTGAGTCCTAATAGGATAAGAAAACACTATTTGGTTCTGGTTCTGTTCTATTTAACCAGTTACTGTTGTTGTTTTTTTTCTCTGTTCATTTGGGTGTTAGGAGTGTGGGTGGAACTGAACCTCTTGTTCGTAATTCCTCGGAGTGGAAGCCATGTGTGCGAGACAGCTCTAAGGTTAAATTGAGATCCTTCTGTCCTGTCCCCTGTAGCGGTCAGTGTATAGAAGTGGGAAAGTCTGGCTTAGACTGTAATTCCCTCTGCTCTCTGTGTAATTCTCTTTTCTGTTTAAGTGTCAAACAGATGAATGAGTCTCTGGGTAAACCCTCTAAGAGTAGTCCTTCAAATTATATGTTAAGTAAATGGCCTTTGCCCAATGGGCCATGTGTCTTCGTCTAGGTGGCAATCCTCATGAAGGAGGACTCGGGTAGTCTTGTGAGTAAGAATGTTTAAGGGAAGAGACCAGGAGGGGTGGGGGGCTAGTTGAGAAGCCCACCCTCCTAGCTAAACTGGTAGTGGAAGAAGTTGGTGCCTATGGAAGGGACGGTTCAGTGAGAAAAGCAGGATCGGGCCCAGGCGGGCAGGCAACAGACAGAGAGATTGGAAAACAGGTTGGAAAACTTTAAGGGTGTAGTGGAAGGAAGGAGTAAGTAAGTGTAAGCATGGGGATTTCAAATATCCAGAACTTACTTGGAATGGTGATTTGAGTTGATAACAGTGGCTGTTGGGAGACAAGCAAGTGATTTAAGGGAGAGTGAGAAGTTAACTCTGTAGTTGCTGGAGGAAACAGCAGTTGAACTTTGTAAAAATGCTAAAGAGGAAAGTTCTTGGTGTCTTTGAAATGTTTGTAAATAAATTGAGGCAAAGAAATTGTTAATTGCAATCATTTAGAATTTAGTTAAATTAGCTGAAGAATGTATATAGTGCTATGTAAATGAAATTTTATTAGGCTGTAAGGGCACTATAAGTAGTGATGTTTTCTTTCAGTGTTTGAAAGCAAGAGTTAAAAGTAAAAAGCAAGCCAGAAAGCATCTGTATTCATGCAAATTATCTAACTGATAAGGTAGGAGCCACTGAAACCTGGGCTGCCTATGAAACACATAAAATATGGGATAATTCCTCTGTTTTTCCTGAAATCAACAAGGGTATTTGTCTATTTTAAGCAATGATTGTCTGCCCAGAAGGGGTAGACCTCTGTTTTTTTGTCTTTCAGATAATCAGAGAAAACTGATGCCAGCTAAACAGCATTCAACGTACCATGCATTTACTGGCACAATAGAAATTATGTTTTGTGTTCTATGTTCTGTCTTGTGGTGTTTGTCTTGTGGCCGGAATTTTTGTGTTTAATATTTTTATAAAATAATCTAGTTTAAAATCAAACAAAAAGGTTAAATTAAAATGCAGATACTTGTTTTGTTCAACTTGGAATACAAAGTGTTTAGATAAATCAGGAGAATGTGATATACTAAAGTCTAATGCATTTCCTTAAGTAAGGAAAAGAAACTTTATTGGTCAAATTGTTAATTGCAAAAATTGTTGTTAAAATTTGCATACCAACAGTCTTTGAAAGCAAGGACATGAAAAGTTAACCCACTCCCCATATTGTACATGGGATCTTTCTGGCTACCTCAGATTTCTAGCCAGAGGGCTGGGGATGGTGGAAGGCTATTGGACTAGAGGTTGTATTGAGTGAACTCCTCAAAGTGGGTGTGCTTGTCCTGGCTTGTTGCTCGAAAGCTCTGTAATAAGGTTATTTTAGTAAAAGGGTGTGTGTGGCATATATTAAATAATAAGACTAATGTACTGTATAATGACAATGTGTAGGTGTTCATTGTTGGGAAAAAGGTGTATAAGTAAAAAGTGAAAGTTTCCTTTGCAGGTTAAAAGAAGCCAAGAAGGGAAGAAGCACAAAGAACAGAATGAATTAACTGAAAAAATATAATAAAATAAAATAGCAAGCTCAGGCTATAGATAAGACACTGACTCCATTCAAGGACACTGCTCACAGTTAAGACTTGGTTAACAACCAGGAAAAGGAGGGCTTGAATTTGCCCATGCAGCTATGAGATCTGAAAAACACTGCCAGGCACTAATGAAATGTGTTAAGTTTTTTTTCTCACAGGTAAGGAAGCGCTACCCAAAGACCCTAGCAGCCCTGCCACTCCTTGGAACCAGGAGACGGGATTGATGTAAAGGTCCACCAACGAAAGACTGCCTTGGCTCCATGCTGGAAAGGCCCTTAAGTCCTGATGACTACCAACACCGCTGTGAAGTACCAAAGACTGACTGCTTGGACCCAAGATTCTCACTGCAAAAAGACCCCTCCACATTGGGAGAATTCTCCTACTGATGATTAGCCTATTTCACCTTCTAGCTCCACTGTGCCTTCTGGACAGTAGGGAAAAAGTACAAGGTGAAGTGCTAGTAGCCTCTCCCTTATCCACTGACAGATCTACTGTGCCTTTGAATTTTTCTAGAAAAAGCAAAACCATTACAGGGTGATGTGCTAGTAACCTCTCCCCTATATGATGCTGCACCAAGACTGTTTTGGGAAAGAAGAAGGAACACTCACTCCACTGAAATTGCTAAAGTCCAGGAATTCCTGACTAGAAAGGACATTAAGAACTGACCCCGGTGAAGAAACAAAGAATTGTACACTGGCAGAAAGAATTTGTGGGACCCATGCTTGGGAATGTGGTATTGATTGGATTTTGGGGTTTATTCTACAGGCTGTGCCCTGTGTTGTGGATAAATTCTTCAGCATGTATTGCTCTCTCTAATTGGATTTTAAATAACAAGTACCCGAAGAGTTTGTTCTGCCACTGGAAATTTTACCTGTATTGAAACCATTCCAGTGACTAATAATGTAACCCCCTCCTATGCTATTAATGTCAATGCCTTTTAAAAGTACCTGAAAATAGTTAAATAACAAATGTAATATAGTACTACACCAAGGAAAGATGGTATTAAATATCACTGAGGCTGGGAAGGCATTGCAGTGGGATCTAGTATGTTTGGAGATTCAGAATTTCCTGAATGACCAGCTGATGGCCATTTGGAGTGATCTTGAGTACCAGACTTGGCCCACTGCCCTTACAGACACATCAGGAGTACCATCTGATCTGTGGTCATGGAGATATACTAAAGACTTTCTGGGTGGAAGTGTAAACATTTACAGTGCTCCTTCCAAGCATTTGGACTGGGGGGTGTGGGCTTCCACATACCGAATCCTGACGGGTCCATGGGGAGGATGCACATGGGACTGGATTATTCACCGAAACATCTGGGAAATTAGACCACTTGGTATACCTAACTGATTTATAGTCAGTGCCCCAATCCCTTAGTTGTCAGACAAACAGGATTCCACTTTTTTGTCCGTGCAGTCATTCCTGGATTGTGGGTGGCTAAGCTCAAGAGAGCAGTTGTAAATATTTCTGCAGAGCTTGAAAAAAAACAGCTAATGCATTAATAGACGCTTTCCAAAAGTTGCAACGAAAGACTGATGAAGTAGCAGAAGTAACTTTGCAAAATAGACGTGTGCTAAATGCCATGAATGCTGAATTAGAGAGGGGCTTGTGCTCGCATTGGGGAAAAATGTTGCTTTGCTGTTAATCACTCTGGCTTAATTGACAAAGATTTACAAGCTATTAAGAATGTTGCTGTTGTTTTCCATGCTATATCTCTTGATCACACTTTTAGTTTTAAGGACCTCCACTCAGACCTTGGGTCATGGTTTACTAGCCTCCCCCGTACAATTGTTAAATGGATATGTGTCCCAAGAGTCCCATTATGGTCCTCTAGGGACAAAGGGGGGATTGTTAGGCCTGAATAAAGATATAGCAGACAAAACCAGGTATGCCAACCTGACCAAAGTCAGGCTAACAGAGGTTTGTGGGTAATCCCTGAGTGGAAAACACTGAGAAGCAGCAGCATGTCTCACAAGCGCTGGGAAAAAGTGAGATAAGAGAGAAGCTGCATTCCTGGCATAGTACCAGATGTGCTGTGTTCGGGCAGCTCCTTCGAAGAACTGATAAGAGTCCTAGTTTCCCAGCCTCCTTGTTTTCGCTCCCTGGTTTTGTTCTTTGTTTGTTTTTAACTCCCCTACATTTCTAACTTTAGGCATGCATGTATACTAAAGGTGTCTAGTTTCTAGTTGTTAGAAGAAGGGGGTGGGTTGCTCCAGTGAATAATTTATGACGCGACGGAACTGTCTACATAGGCTTATACTAAGATGTAAAGAGCAGTCTGGTTCTCTCTAGAGACGAGCTGCACTCTATTGATGCATGCACTTGTCAATAAAGAGCTTTTGATCGGACCTTGCTGGTGTTGCCTGTCTCTCTCGCGGTCAGACAACGAACTTTGCCGTCTGGGTTAGAGTCCCTGACATAAGTATAATCTAATATCTCATTGAAAGGTGACAGGGCCAGAAAGAGTTAATTAACTCACCTCACCGACTGACCTGACCCGTGGGTGAACCTTAAAAACTGGTTAACAAGATATGTAAATGAACAGAGCTTTGAAATGCAAGTCTGCAGTGTTAGAGGTAGAAGGGGAGGTGTTTGCTCAGGTCTTGTGATGTCAGCAAACAAGTCTTGTCTATTGCTATAGTTTTAATTCAAAGAGCAAAAAAAGGAATATTAACATTTATGATGATACTTGAGTGAAATAGTATTATTGTCTGTGTCTCTTTGAAGGTTGTGGTAATCTGTATCTGAACTGTTTGATGGATGTACTAATTGCCAGGATGTTTGGAAGAAGAGTTAAGCCTATTGTTTTCTCAGGCTGAAAGGCTGCTGGAAATGTTTAAGAACCTGGGACACGATCCTTCTTCATCTCAGATCTGCTTTGGGTTTCAAGAGGGGGAAACCTTAAGCCACAAGGATTGAGATCCCCAGTCATTGACTGGAGCCACCCTGAATATGGACATTGGATTATAACCTATGGACTATTTCTAAAAGGACTTTTGGCAACTACAAGCTCATCTCTACTTTGTATCTGAACCTCAAAAATTGAATTCAAGTCTATATGTCTATTAATCTTTTAACCAACACTCACTCTCTCTCTTTTCTTTTCTAATAAATTTTAGCTTAGTTAATAAGAATTGGCTATAGCATGTATTTTAGGTAAAATCTAAGTTATAATTGAACCTGGTTATGTGGCTGATCCTTTGGGATCGGAAGAATCTTTTCTTTTATATGATGAAGTAAGATTTTCAGGAATCATCATCATATCTAACAGGTGTGTCTGGACGGAGGCCTGAGGCTGGGTACTTTAAGGGAACTGCGTGGTTTAAACTTCTAAGTAACCAGTGAGGTACTACAGAAGCTGTTTTGTGCTGGCTTGGTAAATCTAAGTATTGAAATAACCAGCAGCGTTTGGGATTTGTCTGCCCTGTTTTGTTTGCAATTCACTCTGATTGAGTGAGCTGAGCTGGCTCCCACGGGCAGCACCGTCACACCTACAGCCAGGCTGCAGAGGTCCGCGGGATCTTAGGGGCCTTGAGGGTGCACAGATACCTATGTCCAGGCCATAGCGGTCCCTGGGGGGCTTAGAGAGTTTGGGGGGGACACAGATACCAATCTGCATGCTCCAGGGGTCCCGTGGGGGCTTAGAGGGTTCGTGGGGGGCACATATTCCTACATCCAGGTTGTAGGGTTACCAGGGGGGGCTTAGGAGGTTAGTGGGGGGCAAAGATACCTACGTCCAGGCTGGAGGCATCCTGGGAGTCTTAGGGGATTTGTGGGGGCCAAAGACACCTATGATGTCCAGGCTGTAGGGGTACCAGTGGGTTTTAGGGGTTCGAGTGGGCACAGATACGTATGTCCAGGCTGTATCGTTCCCAGGGGGGGTTAGAGGTTTCGTGAGGGGCACAGATATCTACGTCCAGATTGTAGATGTCCCGGGAGGGGGGGGGTTAGGGGGGTTGTGGGAGTGCAAATACCTATGTCCAGGCTGTAGGGGTTCCTGGGGGCTTAGAGGGTTTCTGAGGGGCACATATACCTACGTGCACACTGGAGTGTCGCAAGGGGCTTATGGAGTCTATATGGGGAACAGATACCAATGTTCTGGCTGTATAGGTCCCTCGGGGGCTTAGGGGGTTTGTGGGGGGCACAGATACCTAAGTTCAGGCTGGAGGGATCTCTGAGTGTCTTAGGTGTTTGGTGGAAGGCACAGATACCTACGTCCAGGCTGCAGGGGTCTCGGAGGGGCTTAGGGTCTGTCACGGAGTTTGGGGGAGTCCGGTCCTGCACCCCTCTTCCTGGGACTCACAGTGACTCTCAGCCAGCCAGTAAAACAGAAGGTTTATTGGACAACAGGAGCGAAGGATATGGCAGAGCTTGGAGGCACAAGCAGGACCCCACAATCAAGTCCTTCTAGGGGTTCAGGAAACTTAGTTCCCAGTTTGGGAATCCCTGAATTCCAACCACCCAGACCAAAACCGAAACTGAACTAACCCAACTCCCTCCAGCTGGCCATTTCCTGTATCCAGCTTCCTGGGCAAAGGTGCTGACCCCTCCCCCCGCCTAGCTCAGGTTACAGGCTGAGCACGTGTCCGGTCCTAAAGTCACCCCCTGCTCTCCCATCCCCCACACAGACAGTCCCTACTCCATCACAGTAATGCACAGAGCATTTCCCGCATGGAGCAACAGTGACACCATGTGGCCACGCACGGTAACGCACAGAACATTTCCCATATGGAGCAACTGTGACACCGTGTGGCCAGGCAGGGTAATGCACAGAGCATTTCCCACATGGAGCAACATTGACGCCTTGTGACCACACCAGCTAATGGACAGAGCATTTCCTGCATGGAGCAACAGTGACACCATGTGGCCATGCAGGGAAATGCCCAGAGCATTTCCTGGATGGAGCAACAGTGATTCCATGTGGCCATGCAGGGTAATGCACAGAGCATTTCTCTCATAGAGGAACAGTGACAACATGTGGCCATGCAGGGTAATGCACAGAGCATCACGCCTATGTAGAGGCTGTAGAGATCCCTGGGGGGCTTAGGGGTCGTGGGGGGGACAGATAGCTACGTCCAGGCTGGAGACATTCTGGTGGGCATTAGGGGCTTCATGAGGGGCACAAATATCTACGTCAGGGCTGGAGAGGTCCCTGGATGGCTTAGGGGGTTGTGGTGAGCATAGATACATACGTCCACGCTGCAGGGGTACCAGAGGGACTTAGGGGATGTCACGTAGTGTGGTGGAATCTGGCCCTGCACACCTCTTCCTGGGACACACAGTGACTCAGCCAGCCAGTAAAACAGAAGGTTTTTTTGGCCAACAGGAATGAAGGATACAGCAGGGCTTTTGGGCACAACCAGGACCCCTCAATCGAGTCCTTCTGGGGGTTCAGGAAGCTTAGATCCCAGTTTTGGATTCCCTGAATTCCAACAACCCAGCTCCAAACCAAAACTGAACTAACTCCCTCCAGCCAGCCCCTTCCTTTATTCAGCTTCCTGGGCAAAGGTGCTGACCCCCTCCCAGCTGCCTAGCTTAAGTTACAGGCTTAGGTCCTGTCCCTCACCTAAAGTCACCCACTGCTCTCCCATCCCCCACACAGACAGTCCCCACTCCATCACAGTAATGCCCAGAGCATTTTGCGCATGGAGCAACAGTAACACTGTGTGGCCATGCAGGGTAATGCCCAGAGAATTTCCCCCGTGGAGCAACAGTGACACCATGTGGCCACACAGGGTAATGCACAGAGCATTTCCCGCATGAAGCAACATTGACGCCTTGTGACCACACCAGGTAATGGACAGAGCATTTCCTGCATGGAGCAACAGTGACACCATGTGGCCAAGCAGGGAAATGCACAGAGCATTTCCTGGATGGAGCAACAGTGATTCCATGTGGCCACGCAGGGTAATGCACAGAGCATTTCTCTCATAGAGGAACAGTGACAACATGTGGCCATGCAGGGTAATGCACAGAGCATCACGCCTATGTAGAGGCTGTAGAGATCCCTGGGGGACTTAGGGGTCATGAGGGGCACAGATAGCTACGTCCAGGCTGGAGACATTCTGGTGGGCATTAGGGGCTTCATGAGGGGCACAAATATCTACGTCAGGGCTGGAGAGGTCCCTGGATGGCTTAGGGGGTTGTGGTGAGCATAGATACATACGTCCATGCTGTAGTGGTCTCTGGGGGTTTAAGGAGTTGGTAAGGTCACAGAAACCTACGTATGGTCTGGAGGGGTCCCTGGGGACTTAAGGGTTTGTGGTTGCGCAGATACCTACGTACCGGTTGGAGGGGGCCCTGGGGAGCTTAGGGGGTTTGTGTGGCGTACACATAGCTATAACCAGGCTGGTGGGGGCCCTATGGGTCTTAGAAGGCTGGTGGGGGGCAGAGATACCTATGTAGGGACTGGAGAAGTCCTGGGGAGGGCTTTGGGGGTTCCTGGAAGTCACAAATATCTACGTCCAGGCTGGAGGAGTTCTGGGGGTATTAGGGAGTTGTGCGGGGGCACAGATACCTATATCGAGGCTGTAGGGGTCCTGGGGTTGCTTTGGGGAATTTTGGGGTACAGATACCTACTTCCATGCTGTAGGGGTCGCTGGGAGGATCAGTGGGTTCGTGAGGGTGCACAGATATCTACGTCCGGTCTATAGGGATCCTGGGGGGGGGTTAGGGGTTTGTAAGGGGCACAGATACATTCATCCAGGCAAGAGGGGTCCTAGGGACCTTAGTGGGTTCATGCTGGGCACAGATACCTGCGTCTAGGCTGGAGGGGTTTTGGGGGTCTTAGGAGGGTTGTGTGGGCACAGATACCTATGTCGATGCTGGAGGGGTCCTGTCATGTCTTAGCGGATTCGTGGGGTCAGAGATACCTACATCTAGGCTGGAGGGGTTCCGGGGGGATTAGGTGTGTTTGAGGAGGGGAACAGATACCTACATCCTGATGGTAGGTGGCCCTGGGTAGCTTAGGCGGTTTTTGTCGGTCACAGATACAAACATCCATGCTGTAGGGGTCCCGAGGGACTTTGTGGGGCTCTAGGGGTCACAGATACCTACCTACAGTCTGGAAGGTTCCTGTGGGTATTAAGGGGTGTGTGGGGCATACAGATGCCTACATCTGGGCTTGTGGGTTCCCTGGGGGGCTTAGAGGTTTGTGGAGAGCACAGATACCATTATCCAGGCTAGATGGGTTCTGGTGGGATTAGGGGGTTGTGGGGGGCACAGATACCTATGTAAACAGAAGCAGGATGAACTCTATCCTCACATCTGGTGGTGAATTATGGCAAGTGTGGAAAAGGATTTCAGGGTCTGATCATGTTTGCATAGACACACTCACCGTGCGTGACACGGCCACGGCAGCCTGGGATGGTTACTTTGGCAGCTATGGTATCCCCAGTTTATTTGTTGTTGGAGTGTGAGATGTGGAGTGTTGGCACCCTGATTGTGTGGATGAGGAGCTGTGAAACAGTTTTGAGACAGGGATTCTCACCATCAGTTGAGTGGCACTCACTAGACAAGGGAGTGGGCTCCTTGGGTGAGCTAGAGTCACCAATTGCACTTTTTTTCTTTTAACAGTTGAATAGCAGTGTTGATTTTTTATTCTCTTAAAAGTTGAATTTCTAGGTTCTTGAGCTGAAATCACTGAAAAGATGTGTTAGCTTGTGGGGGACTCTGAAACTGTATTGCAGAACACAGTAGTTGACAGACAGGAGCAGTTTGTGGGAGTATCCCATGGAATGAGATGAGTCTAGCAGTTTTGGGGGATAGCTGGAGCAGAACACAGGTCGGCTGGCAGAGCAGCTGGTGGACCGAGCTGAGCAGTTTGTGGGGAAGGCAAAAGCAGAATCCCATGGAGAGGCAGAGCAGTCAGCAGTGGACCACATAAGGTGCCCCTTTCTACTCAGGCTGGCAGGGGGAAAAACCCTGCAGATAGACTCTTGAAGTCTGGGGTTGCGCAACTGTGGGTGATTTTGGGGTTGCTGGACTCTTGAAACGTTGGAGATATTGGACTTTGGAGCCTTGGGGTGATTTGGGGATTGCTGGACTCATGAGCCCAGGGAAAAGGACACGGCCTAGTTGAGGTGTTTTCCCAATTTAATGCTATGTTGTTTATCTCACGTTATTAAACATTTTCAGCTACACCCAGACTCTGTGCTTGCGAGAGGGGAAGTATTGCCTCTTTAAGGCACCTAGGAGTGCGTATGTAAAATTTTCCCATGTCACTGGGTGGGGACTCGAGCTGGTTTGCATTACATTGTAGGCAAGGGACCCCTATGTATTGAACCCAGTCCTTGCTGCTATCAGTTCAGCCTGGCAGAAGGGTTCCACCTACGTCCAGGCTCAAGGGGTCCCTGGGGGGCTTAGGGAGTTCGTGGGGGGCACAGATATCTAGGTCCAGGCTGTAGGGGGTCGGGGGGGGCTCAGGAGTTTGGTGGGGGGCACAGATACCTACGTCCAGGCTGCAGGGGTCCCAGAGGGACTTAGGGGGTGTCACGTAGTGTGGTGGAATCTGGCCCTGCACCCCTCTTCCTGGGACACACAGTGACTCAGCCAGCCAGTAAAACAGAAGGTTTTTTTGGCCAACAGGAAAGAAGGATACAGCAGGGCTTTTGGGCACAACCAGGACCCCTCAATCGAGTCCTTCTGGGGGTTCAGGAAGCTTAGTTCCCAGTTTGGGATTCCCTGAATTCCAACAACCCAGCTCCAAACCAAAACTGAACTAACTCCCTCCAGCCAGCCCCTTCCTTTATTCAGCTTCCTGGGCAAAGGTGCTGACCCCCTCCCAGCTGCCTAGCTTAAGTTACAGGCTTAGGTCCTGTCCCTCACCTAAAGTCACCCGCTGCTCTCCCATCCCCCACACAGACAGTCCCCACTCCATCACAGTAATGCCCAGAGCATTTCGCGCATGGAGCAAGAGTAACTGTGTGTGGCCATGCAGGGTAATGCCCAGAGCATTTCCCCTGTGGAGCAACAGTGACACCATGTGGCCATACAGGGTAATGCACAGAGCATTTCCTGCATGGAGCAAGAATGACACGGTGTGGCCATGCAGGGTAATGCACAGAGCATTTTCACGCATGGAGCAACAGTGGCACCGTGTGGCCACAGAGGGTAATACACAGAGCATTTCCTGCATGGAGCAACAGTGACACCATGTGGTCACGCAGGATAATGCACAGAGCATTTCCCCACATGGAGCAACAGTGACACCATGTGGCCACACAGGGTAATGCACAGAGCATTTCCCCGCATGGAGCAACAGTGACACCGTGTGGCCACACAGGGTAATGCACAGAGCATTTCCTGCATGGAGCAACAGTGACACCATGTGGCCACACAGGGTAATGCACAGAGCATCGCACCTACGTGGAGGCTGTAGAGATACCTCGAGGGCTTACGGGGATTCGTAGGATCACAGATATCTACATCCAGTATGGGCAGGACCCTGGGAGAGTTAGGGGGGTTGTGAGGGGCATAGGTACTTGCGTCCAGGCTGTAGAGGTCCTGGTGGGGATTAAAGGCTTCCTGGAGGACAGCAATATCTACGTCCAGGCTGAAGGGGTCCCTGGACGCTTAGGGGGTTGTGGTGAGCACAGTGATCCCTGGGGGTATAGGGATTTGGTGAGGGGCACAGATACCTATGTATGTCCTGGAGGGGTCCCTGGCGGGGGGCTTAGTGGTACTGTAGGAGACACAGATACCTACGTGCAGGCTATAGGAATTCTGGGGGGGCTTAGGGCTTTGGAGGGGCACAGATACCTACATCCAGGCTGGAGGGGTCCCGGGGGGCTTAGGTGGTTTGTGGGGAGGGGAACAGATATGGACATCCAGGCTGGAGAGGTTCCGGAGAGGATTAGGGGTTTTTGCGGATGGCAGAGATATCTATCTCCATACTCTAGGGGTCTCGGGGGGCTTAGGGCTGGATGTGTCCCGAGGAGTTTAGGGGGTTTGTGGGGTGCTCAGACACCTGTTTCCAGGCTGTAGGGAACCCTGGGGGCTTAGGGGGTTCGTGGGGGTCACAGGTAGTTACGTCGAGGCTGAAGGGGTAATGGGAGTGCTTAAGGGATCGGGGCTGACACAGATACCTAGGTCCAGGGTCTAGGGGAGGCAGGAGAAGTGAAGCGGCCATGGTGTGCTTTCAAGTAGGGATAATAATGATCCACTCTTACCTACCTCATGGTGGGTGGAGGATGGGGATCCATTGGAGAGTGTCACTAAGAGTAGTACATAATATGAGGTGTCCCATCACGTTTACTCAGAGCAGATTATGACAGAATAGATTAGCTGAAACAGTCTTTTTTATTTGTATTTTTTTATTTTGGAATTGTTAAGAGCAGCAATGACTTAGCTCAGACTGAAGCATCTTATCTAATTTTCAAGATCTAAGTGTCTCCTCCTTGTGTGTGATGACACAATTTAACACACTGTGACAAACAGGAGATGCTTTTGTTTTGCAACAAAATCTTTTTGCAAAGAACTTCCATCTCACTTGTTATGATTCTGAGAAACAAACTGGTTTAGTCTGAATTGGATATTTGGACAGAAACGGTTGGAATGAAATTTTCCCACCATCCCAGTTCCTGAGCTCTATCCCTGCCTCTGGGGGGATTTGTTGTCTGTTAGAACAGGAGTCTGACTGACAGCTTCTCTTTCTGGCTCTGCCACCGCCTTGCTGTGTAGGCCCTTGGGTAGGTCACCTCCCTTCTCTGTACCTCAGGCTCCTCCCATTTGTCCAATGGGAACAGGGACAGTTCTCGAATTCTGCGTAGTTGTGAGCCTGAGTGAGAAAAGGGGTGTTGAAGCCCTCTGTGAAGAAGAAAGGGGAGTTTCACGGTGCTTTTGCACCAAGGAATTCTAAACCAAAACTGAACTAACTCCCTCGAGTCCTTCTGGGGGTTCAGGAAGCTTAGTTCCCAGTTTGGGATTCTCTGAATTCCAACTACCCAGCTCCAAACCAAAACTGAACTAACTCCCTCCAGCCGACCCCTTCCTGTGTCCAGCTTCCCGGGCAAAGGTGCTCACTCTCTCAGCCCTGCCTAGCTCGAGTTACAGGCTTAGGTCCTGTCCCTCACCTAATGTCACCCCCTGCTCTCCCATCCCCCACACAGACAGTCCCCACTCCATCACAGTAATGCCCAGAGCATTTCGCGCATGGAACAACAGTGACACCATGTGGCCACGCAGGGTAATGCCCAGAGCATTTCCTGCATGGAGCAACAGTGACACTGTGTGGCCACTCAGGGTAATGCACAGAGCATCACACCTACGTAGAGGCTGTAGAGATCCCTGGGGGCTTAGGGGTCATGGGAGGTACAGATAGCTACGTCCAGGCTGGAGGCATTCTGGGGGGTTTAAGGGGGTTCGTACGGTCACAGATACCTACGTCCAGGATGGTCGGGACTCTGGGGGAGTTAGGGGGGTTGTGGGGGGCATAGGTACTTGCGTCCAGGCTGTAGAGGTCCTGGTGGAGATTAAGGGCTTCCTGGAGGACACCAATATCTACGTCCGGGCTGGAGAGGTCCCTGGACGGCTTAGAGGTTGTGGTGAGCACAGTGATCCCTGGGGGTTTAGGAACTTGGTGAGGGGCACAGATACCTATGTTTGTCCTGGAGGGGTCCCTGGAGGGGCTTAGTGGTATTGTAGGGGACACAGATACCTACGTCCAGGCTATAGGCATTCTGGGGGGGCTTAGGGCTTTGGGGGGGCACAGATACCTACATCCAGGCTGGAGGTGTCCCGGGGGCCTTAGGGGGGTTGTGGGGGGCACAGCTATGTACGTCCAGGCTGGAGAGGTTCCAGGGAGTATAAGGAATTTTTTTGGACAGCAGAGATACCTATCTCCAGGATCTAGGGGTCCCTGGGGGGCTTAGGGTTTTTTTGGGAGGCACAGATAACTATGTCCAGGTTGGAGTGGTTCCTGGGGGGTTTAGGGGGTTCCTGGGGGGCACAGATACCTAGGTCCATGCTGTAGGGGTCCCCGGGTGGATTAGGGGTTTTCTGAGGGGTACAGGTACATACGTCTAGGCTGTAGGGGTCCCTGGGAGGCTTAGGGCGTTTGTGGGGGGCAGCGATACCTAAGTCCAGGCAATAGGGCTTCCAGGGGGAATTAGTGTGTTGGGGGGGCACAGATACCTAGATCCAGGCTGGAGGGTTCCCGATGGGGGGGGGCTTAGGCAGTTTGTGTTCGGCAAAGATACCTACCTCCAGGCTGGAGGGGTGTCTCGGCACTTAGGGATTGTGGGGGGGCACAGATACCTCCGTCCAGGCTGGAGGGTCCCTGGGGAGCTTAGCGGGTTCGTAGGGGGCACAGATACCTAAATCCAGGCTGGAGGGATCCAGGGGGGGCTTACGGGGTTCAGGGGGCACAGATGCTTATCTCTAGGCTGTAGTGGTCCCTGGTGAGCTTAGGGGGTTTTGGGGGGCCCCAGATACCTAAGTCCATGCTGTAGGGGTACCTACAGGTGCTTATGGGTTCATGGGGTGCACAGATACTTATGTCCAGGCTGGAGGGGGCAGGGGGGGTTGGGGTTTCATGGGGGGCACAGATACGAACCTCCAGGCTGTAGGAGTCCCAGGGGGGCTGTGGGGGTACAGATACCTACATCTAGGCTGGAGGGGTCCTGGGGGTATAGAGGGTTTGTGGGGGGCACAGATACCTAGGTACAGGCTGTCGGTGTCCCGAGGAGATGAGGCGGTTCACTGGGGGCTCAGATACATCCAGGCTGGATGTGTCCCGAGGAGCTTAGGGGGTTCGTGCGGTGCTCAGACACCTGTGTCCAGGCTGTAGGGATCCCTGGGGGCTTAGGGGGTTCGTGGGGGTCACAGGTAGATACGTCCAGGCTGAAGGGGTAATGGGAGTGCTTAAGGGATCGGGGCTGACACAGATACCTACGTCCAGGGTCTAGGGGTCCCGAGGGGATTGGGGGTTGAGGGGGGAACAGATACCTACGTCATAGCTGGAGGTGTCTTGGGTGGTTTAGGAGGTTCGTTGGAGTCACAGATACCTAAGTCCAGGCTGTAGGGGTTCCTGGGGCATTCAGGGATTTCTGGGGGTCACAGATACCTACGTGCAGACTAGAGGGGTCCCAGAGGTCTTAGGAGAATTATGGGGGTCACAGATACCTACATGCAGACTGGAGGGGTCCTGGAGCGCTTAGGAGATTTATGGGGGGCACAGATACCAACATACTGGCTGTAAAGGTCCCTGGGGGGCTTTGTGGGTTCGGAGGGTACAGATACCAATGTCCTGGCTGTAGATGTTCCTGGGGTACATAGAGGGGCTGTGGTCGCACATAACCCTACATCCAGGCTGTCGGGGTCCCGGGGGCCCCTGGCCAAATTGGGTCCCCCTGGAAAGGTCTCCCTCACGGTGGCCCCAGGGCTGGAGGAGCTCCCACTCCCTGATATGGCGCAGAGGCTGCAGCAGGGGCACAGAGCTTCTCTGGTGTCAGGGCCACAGCGGGGCAGGGGTAAAGGAGTGAGACCAGAGAAGCTCTGTGCCCCTGCTGCAGCCCCCAGGTAATAGAAGGGAGTGGGAGCTCTTCCAGCCCTGAGGCCACCGTGGAGGAACATCTACAGCCAGGACATTGGTATCTGTCATACATTAGAAGCAAGAGGAAGACTAAGGACAGGGTAGGCCCACTGCTCAGTGAGGAGGGGGAAACAGTAACGGGAGACTTGGAAATGGCAGAGATGCTTAATGACTTCTTTGTTTCAGTCTTCACTGAGAAGTCTGAAGGAATGTCTAGTATAGTGAATGCTTACGGGAAGAGGGTAGGTTTAGAAGAGAAAATAAGGAAAGAGCAAGTAAAAAATCACTTAGAAAAGTTAGATGCCTGCAAGTCACCAGGGCCTGATGAAATGCATCCTAGAATACTCAAGGAGTTAATAGAGGAGGTATCTGAGCCTCTAGCTATTATCTTTGGGAAATCATGGGAGACGGGGGAGATTCCAGAAGACTGGAAGGGGGCAAATATAGTGCCCATCTATAAAAAGGGAAATAAAAACAACCCAGGAAACTACAGACCAGTTAGTTTAACTTCTGTGCCAGGGAAGATAATGGAGCAGGTAATCAAAGAAATCATCTCCAAACACTTGGAAGGTGGTAAGGTGATAGGGAATAGCCAGCATGGATTTGTAAAGAACAAATCGTGTCAAACTAATCTGATAGCGTTCTTTGATAGGATAACGAGCCTTGTGGATAAGGAAGAAGCGGTGGATGTGATATACCTAGACTTTAGTAAGGCATTTGACACGGTCTCGCATGATATTCTTATAGATAAACTAGGAAAGTACAATTTAGATGGGGCTACTATAAGGTGGGTGCATAACTGGCTGGATAACCGTACTCAGAGAGTAGTTGTTAATGGCTCCCAATCCTGCTGGAAAGGTATAACAAGTGGGGTTAGGCAGGGGTCTGTTTTGGGACCGGTTCTGTTCAATATCTTCATCAACGATTTAGATGTTGGCATAGAAAGTACGCTTATTAAGTTTGCGGATGATACCAAACTGGGAGGGATTGCAACTGCTTTGGAGGACAGGGTCAAAATTCAAAATGATCTGGACAAATTGGAGAAATGGTCTGAGGTAAACAGGATGAAGTTCAATAAAGATAAATGCAAAGTGCTCCACTTAGGAAGGAACAATCAGTTTCATACATACAGAATGGGAAGAGACTGTCTAGGAAGGAGTATGGCAGAAAGAGATCTAGGGGTCGTAGTGGACCACAAGCTTAATATGAGTCAACAGTGTGATACTGTTGCAAAAAAAGCAAACGTGATTCTGGGATGCATTAACAGGTGTGTTGTAAACAAGACACGAGAAGTCATTCTTCCGCTTTACTCTGCGCTGGTTAGGCCTCAACTGGAGTATTGTGTCCAGTTCTGGGCACCACATTTCAAGAAAGATGTGGAGAAATTGGAGAGGGTCCAGAGAAGAGCAACAAGAATGATTAAAGGTCTTGAGAACATGAAATATGAAGGAAGGCTGAAGGAATTGGGTTTGTTTAGTTTGGAAAAGAGAAGACTGAGAGGGGACATGATAGCAGTTTTCAGGTATCTAAAAAGGTGTCATCAGGAGGAGGGAGAAAACTTGTTCACCTTAGCCTCCAATGATAGAACAAGAAGCAATGGGCTTAAACTGCAGCAAGGGAGATTTAGGTTGGACATTAGGAAAAAGTTCCTAACTGTCAGGGTAGTTAAACACTGGAATAGATTGCCTAGGGAAGTTGTGGAATCTCCATCTCTGGAGATATTTAAGAGTAGGTTAGATAAATGTCTATTAGGGATGGTCTAGACAGTATTTGGTCCTGCCATGAGGGCAGGGGACTGGACTCGATGACCTCTCGAGGTCCCTTCCAGTCCTAGAGTCTATGAGTCTATGAGTAATCTGTACTCCCCATAAACCACCTAATCCCCACGGGAACCCCTACAGCCAGGATGTTGGTATCTGTCCCCCTATAAATCTCCTAAGCCCTCTGGAACCCTTCCAGTCTGAACGTAGGTATCTGTGACCCCCAGAAATCCCCGAATACCTCAGGAACCCCTACAGCCTGGACTTAGGTATCTGTGACTCCAACGAACCTCCTAAACCACCCAGGACCCCTTCAGCTAGGACGTAGGCATCTGTTCCCCCCTCAACCCCCAATCCCCTCGGGACCCCTAGACCCTGGACGTAGGTATCTGTGTCCGCCCCGATTCCCTAAGCACCCCCATTACGCCTTTAGCCTGGACATAGGTATCTGTACTCCCACAAACCCCCTAAACGTCCCAGCGACCCCTTCAGCCTGGAAGTCCCTATCTGTGACACCCACGAACCTCTAACCTCCCAGGGATCCCTACAGCCTGGACACAGGTGTCTGAGCACCCCACAAACCCCCTAAGCTCCTCGGGACACATCCAGCCTGGATGTATCTGAGCCCCCAGTGAACCGCCTCATCTCCTCGGGACACCGACAGCCTGTACCTAGGTATCTGTGCCCCCCACAAACCCCCTATAACCCCCAGGACCCATCCAGACTAGATGTAGGTATCTGCACCCCCACAGCCTCCCTGGGACTCCTACAGCCTGGAGGTTTGTATCTGTGCCCCTCATGAAACCCCAACCCCCCCTGTCCCCTCCAGACTGGACATAAGTATCTGTGCACCCCACGAACCCATAAGCACCTGTAGGGAGACCTACAGCATGGACTTAGGTATTTGGGGAACCCCAAAACCCCCTAAGCCCACCAGGGACCCCTATAGCCTAGAGATAAGCATCTGTGCTCCCTGAACCCCATAAGCCCCCCCTGGACCCATCCAGTCTGGACTTAGGTATCTGTGCCCCACATGAACCCGCTAAGCCCCCCAGGGACCCTCCAGCCTGGATGGAAGTATCTGTGCCCCCACAACCCCTAAGTGCCGAGAAACCCCTCCAGCCTGAATGCAGATATCTGTGCCCAACACAAACGGCGTAAGCCCCCGCCCGGGAACCCTCCAGCCTAAACCTAGGTATCTGTGCCCCCGCAACACACAAATTCCCCCTGGAAGACCCATTGCCTGGAAGTAGGTATCTCTGCCCCTCACAAACCCCCTAAGCCTCCCAGGGACCCCTACAGCCTAGACGTAGGTATCTCTGCCACCCAGAAAACCCCTAATCCACCCAGGGAACCCTACAGCATGGACCTAGGTATCTGTGCCCCCCAGGAACTCCCTAAACCCCCCAGGAACCACTCCAACCTGGACATAGATATCTGTGCCTCCCAAAAAACCCTAAGCCCCCCGGGACCCCTAGGGTATGGAGATAGGTATCTCTGCCATCCGCAAAAACCCCTAATCCTCTCCGGAACCTCTCCAGCCTGGATGTACATATCTGTGCCCCTCCCCACAAACCACCTAAGCCCCCCGGGACCCCTCCAGCCTGGATGTAGGTATCTGTGCCCCCCCAAAGCCCTAAGCCCCCCCAGAATGCCTATAGCCTGGATGTAGGTATCTGTGTCTCCTACAGTACCACTAAGCCCCCCCCCAGGGACCCCTGCAGGACATACATAGGTATCTGTGCCCCTCACCAAGTCCCTATACCCCCAGGGATCACTGTGCTCACCACAACCCCCTAAGCGTCCAGGGACCCCTTCAGCCTGGACGTAGATACTGCTGTCCTCCAGGAAGCCTTTAATCCCCACCAGGACCTCTACAGCCTGGACGCAAGTACCTATGCCCCTCACAACCCCCCTAACTCTCCCAGGGTCCCGCCCATACTGGATGTAGATATCTGTGACCCTACGAACCTCCGTAAGCCCTCGAGGGATCTCTACAGCCTCCACGTAGGTGCGATGCTCTGTGCATTACCCTGTGTGGCCACATGGTGTCACTGTTGCTCCATGTAGGAAATCCTCTGTGGATTACCCTGTGTGACCACACAGTGTCACTGTTGCTCCATGCAGGAAATGCTCTGTGCATTACCCTGCGTGACCACATGGTGTCACTGTTGCTCCATGCAGGAAATGATCTGTGTATTACCCTGCATGGCCACACGGTGTCACTCTTGCTCCTTGCAGGAAATGCTCTGTGCATTACCCTGTATGGCCACACGGTGTCACTGTTGCTTCATGCGGGAAATGCTCTGTACATTACCCTGTGTGGCCACATGGTGTCACTGTTGCTCCACTGGGGAAATGCTCTGGGCATTACCCTGCATGGCCACACAGTGTTACTGTTGCTCCATGCGCGAAATGCTCTGGGCGTTACTGTGATGGAGTGGGGACTGTCTGTGTGGGGGATGGGAGAGCAGCGGGTGACTTTAGGTGAGGGACAGGACCTAAGCCTGTAACTTAAGCTAGGCAGCGGGGAGGGGGTCAGCACCTTTGCCCAGGAAGCTGAATAAAGGAAGGGGCTGGCTGGAGGGAGTTAGTTCAGTTTTGGTTTGGAGCTGGGTTGTTGGAATTCAGGGAATCCCAAACTGGGAATTAAGCTTCCTGAACCTCCAGAAGGACTCGATTGAGGGGTCCTGGTTGTGCCCAAAAGCCCTGCTGTATCCTTCATTCCTGTTGGCCAAAAAAACCTTCTGTTTTACTGGCTGGCTGAGTCACTGTGTGTCCCAGGAAGAGGGGTGCAGGGCCAGATTCCACCACACTACGTGAAACCCCCTAAGTCCCTTTGGGACCCCTGCAGCCTGGACGTAGGTATCTGTGCCCCCCACCAAACTCCTGAGCCCCCCCACGACCCCCTACAGCCTGGACCTAGATATCTGTGCCCCCCACGAACTCCCTAAGCCCCCCAGGGACCCCTTGATCATGGACGTAGGTGGAACCCTTCTGCCAGGCTGAACTGATAGCAGCAAGGACTGGGTTCAATACATAGGGGTCCCTTGCCTACAATGTAATGCAAACCAGCTCGAGCCCCCACCCAGTGACATGGGAAAATTTTACATACGCACTACTAGGTGCCTCAAAGAGGCAATACTTCCCCTCTCGCAAGCACAGAGTCTGGGTGTAGCTGAAAATGTTTAATAACGTGAGATAAACAACATAGCATTAAATTGGGAAAACACCTCAACTAGGCCGTGTCCTTTTCCCTGGGCTCATGAGTCCAGCAATCCCCAAATCACCCCAAGGCTCCAAAGTCCAATATCTCCAACGTTTCAAGAGTCCAGCAACCCCAAAATCACCCACAGTTGCGCAACCCCAGACTTCAAGAGTCTATCTGCAGGGTTTTTCCCCCTGCCAGCCTGAGTAGAAAGGGGCACATTATGTGGTCCACTGCTGACTGCTCTGCCTCTCCATGGGATTCTGCTTTTGCCTTCCCCACAAACTGCTCAGCTCGGTCCACCAGCTGCTCTGCCAGCTGACCTGTGTTCTGCTCCAGCTATCCCCCAAAACTGCTAGACTCACCTCACTCCGTGGGACACTCCCACAAACTGCTCCTGTCTGCCAACTACTGTGTTCTGCAATACAGTTTCAGAGTCCCCCACAAGCTAACACATCCTTTCAGTGATTTCAGCTCAAGAACCTAGAAATTCAACTTTTAAGAGAATAAAAAATCAATACTGCTATTCAACTGTTAAAAGAAAAAAAGTGCAATTGGTGACTCTAGCTCACCCAAGGAGCCCACTCCCTTGTCTAGTGAGTGCCACTCAACTGATGGTGAGAATCCCTGTCTCAAGGCTGTTACACAGTTCCTCATCCACACAATCAGGGTGACAACACTCCACATCTCACACCCCAACAACAACTAAACTGGGGATACCATAGCTGCCAAAGTAACCATCCCAGGCTGCCGTGGCCGTGTCACGCACCGTGAGTGTGTCTATGCAAACATGATCAGACCCTGAAATCCTTTTCCACACTTGCAATAATTCACCACCAGATGTGAGGGTAGAGTTCATCCTGCTTCTGCTTACATAGGTATCTGTGCTCCCCACAACCCTCTAATCCCACCAGAACCCATCTAGCCTGGATAATGGTGTCTGTGCTCTCCACAAACCTCTAAGCCCCCCAGGGAACCCACAAGCCCAGATGTAGGCATCTGTATGCCCCACACACCCCTTAATACCCACAGGAAACTTCCAGACTGTAGGTAGGTATCTGTGACTCCTAGAGCCCCACAAAGTCCCTCGGGACCCCTACAGCATGGATGTTTGTATCTGTGACCGACAAAAACCGCCAAAGCTACCCAGGGCCACCTACCATCAGGATGTAGGTATCTGTTCTCCCCCCCAAACACACCTAATCCCCCCGGAACCCCTCCAGCCTAGATGTAGGTATCTCTGACCCCACGAATCCGCTAAGACATGACAGGACCCCTCCAGCATCGACATAGGTATCTGTGCCCACACAACCCTCCTAAGACCCCCAAAACCCCTCCAGCCTAGACGCAGGTATCTGTGCCTAGCATGAACCCCCTAAGGTCCCTAGGACCCCTCTTGCCTGGATGAATGTATCTGTGCCCCTTACAAACCCCTAAGCCCCCCCCCAGGATCCCTATAGACCGGACGTAGATATCTGTGCACCCTCACGAACCCACTGATCCTCCCAGCGACCCCTACAGCATGGAAGTAGGTATCTGTACCCCAAAATTCCCCAAAGCAACCCCAGGACCCCTACAGCCTCGATATAGGTATCTGTGCCCCCGCACAACTCCCTAATACCCCCAGAACTCCTCCAGCTTGGACGTAGATATTTGTGACTTCCAGGAACCCCCAAAGCCCTCCCCAGGACTTCTCCAGTCCCTACATAGGTATCTCTGCCCCCCACCAGCCTTCTAAGACCCATAGGGCCCCCACCAGCCTGGTTATAGCTATGTGTACGCCACACAAACCCCCTAAGCTCCCCAGGGCCCCCTCCAACCGGTACGTAGGTATCTGCGCAACCACAAACCCTTAAGTCCCTCAGGGACCCCTCCAGACCATATGTAGGTTTCTGTGACCCTTACCAACTCCTTAAACCCCCAGGGACCACTACAGCATGGACGTATGTATCTATGCTCACCACAACCCCCTAAGCCATCCAGGGACCTCTCCAGCCCTGACGTAGATATTTGTGCCTCTCATGAAGCCCCTAATGCCCACCAGAATGTCTCCAGCCTGGACGTAGCTATCTGTGCCCCCCACGACCCCTAAGCTCCCCAGGGATCTCTACAGCCTCTACATAGGCGTGATGCTCTGTGCATTACCCTGCATGGCCACATGTTGTCACTGTTCCTCTATGAGAGAAATGCTCTGTGCATTACCCTGCGTGGCCACATGGTGTCACTGTTGCTCCATGCAGGAAATGCTCTGTCCATTAGCTGGTGTGGTCACAAGGCGTCAATGTTGCTCCATGTGGGAAATGCTCTGTGCATTACCCTGCCTGGACACACGGTGTCACAGTTGCTCCATATGGGAAATGTTCTGTGCGTTACCGTGCGTGGCCACATGGTGTCACTGTTGCTCCATGCAGGAAATGCTCTGTCCATTACCTGGTGTGGTCACATAGTGCACTGTTGCTCCATGCGGGAAATGCTCTGTGCATTACTGTGATGGAGTAGGGACTGTCTGTGTTTGGGATGGGAGAGCAGTGGGTGACTTTAGCACCGGACACGTGCTCAGCCTGTAACCTGAGCTAGGCGCGGGGAGGGGTCAGCACCTTTGCCCGGGAAGCTGGACACAGCAAATGGCCAGCTGGAGGGAGTTGGGTTAGTTCAGTTTCGGTTTTGGTCTGGGTGGTTGGAATTCAGGGATTCCAAAACTGGGAACTAAGTTTCCTGAACCCCTAGAAGGACTTGATTGTGGGGTCCTGCTTGTGCCTCCAAGCTCTGCTGTATCCTTCGCTCCTGTTGTCCAATAAACCTTCTGTTTTACTGGCTCGCTGAGAGTCACTGTGAGTCCCAGGAAGAGGGGTGCAGGACCGGACTCCCCCACACTCCGTGACAGACCCTAAGCCCCTCCGAGACCTCTGCAGCCTGGACTTAGGTATCTGTGCCTCCCACCAAACACCTAAGACACTCAGAGATCCCTCCAGCCTGAACTTAGGTATCTGTGCCCCCCACAAACCCCCTAAGCCCCCGAGGGACCTATACAGCCAGAACATTGGTATCTGTTCCCCATATAGACTCCATAAGCCCCTTGCGACACTCCAGTGTGCACGTAGGTATATGTGCCCCTCAGAAACCCTCTAAGCCCCCAGGAACCCTTTACAGCCTGGACATAGGTATTTGCACTCCCACAACCCCCCTAACCCCCCCCTCCCGGGACATCTACAATCTGGACGTAGATATCTGTGCCCCTCACGAAACCTCTAACCCCCCTGGGAACGATACAGCCTGGACATACGTATCTGTGCCCACTCAAACCCCTAAAACTCACTGGTACCCCTACAGCCTGGACATCATAGGTGTCTTTGGCCCCCACAAATCCCCTAAGACTCCCAGGATGCCTCCAGCCTGGACGTAGGTATCTTTGCCCCCCACTAACCCCCTAAGCCCCCCTGGTAACCCTACAGCCTGGATGTAGGAATATGTGCCCCCCACGAACCCTCTAAGCCCCCATGGGACCCTAGAGCATGGAGATTGGTATCTGTGTCCCCCCAAACTCTCTAAGCCCCCCAGGGACCGCTATGGCCTGGACATAGGTATCTGTTCACCCCAAGGCCCCTAAGATCCCCCAGACCTCTGCAGCCTGGCTGTAGGTGTGACGGTGCTGCCCGTGGGAGCCAGCTCAGCTCACTCAATCAGAGTGAATTGCAAACAAAACAGGGCAGACAAATCCCATACGCTGTTGGTTATTTCAATACTTAGATTTACCAAGCCAGCACAAAACAGCTTCTGTAGTACCTCACTGGTTACTTAGAAGTTTAAACCACGCAGTTCCCTTAAAGTACCCAGCCTCAGGCCTCCGTCCAGACACACCTGTTAGATATGATGATGATTCCTGAAAATCTTACTTCATCATATAAAAGAAAAGATTCTTCCGATCCCAAAGGATCAGCCACATAACCAGGTTCAATTATAACTTAGATTTTACCTAAAATACATGCTATAGCCAATTCTTATTAACTAAGCTAAAATTTATTAGAAAAGAAAAGAGAGAGAGTGAGTGTTGGTTAAAAGATTAATAGACATATAGACTTGAATTCAATTTTTGAGGTTCAGATACAAAGTAGAGATGAGCTTGTAGTTGCCAAAAGTCCTTTTAGAAATAGTCCATAGGTTATAATCCACTGTCCATATTCAGGGTGGCTCCAGTGAATGACTGGGGATCTCAATCCTTGTGTCTTAAGGTTTCCCCCTCTTGAAACCCAAAGCAGATCTGAGATGAAGAAGGATCGTGTCCCAGGTTCTTAAACATTTCCAGCAGCCTTTCAGCCTGAGAAAACAATAGGCTTAACTCTTCTTCCAAACATCCTGGCAATTAGTACATCCATCAAACAGTTCAGATACAGATTACCACAACCTTCAAAGAGACACAGACAATAATACTATTTCACTCAAGTATCATCATAAATGTTAATATTCTTTTTTTGCTCTTTGAATTAAAACTATAGCAATAGACAAGACTTCTTTGCTGACATCACAAGACCTGAGCAAACACCTCCCCTTCTACCTCTAACACTGCAGACTTGCATTTCAAAGCTCTGTTCATTTACATATCTTGTTAACCAGTTTTTAAGGTTCACCCACGGGGCAGGTCAGTTGGTGAGGTGAGTTAATTAACTCTTTCTGGCCCTGTCACCTTTCAATGAGATATTAGATTATACTTATGTCAGGGACTCTAACCCAGATGGCAAAGTTCGTTGTCTGACCGCGAGAGAGACAGGCAACACCAGCAAGGTCCGATCAAAAGCTCTTTATTGACAAGTGCACGCATCAATAGAGAGCAGCTCATCTCCAGAGAGAACCAGCCTGCTCTTTACATCTTAGTATAAGCCTATGTAGACAGTTCCGTCGCGTCATAAATTATTCACTGGAGCAACCCACCCCCTTCTTCTAACAACTAGAAACTAGACACCTTTAGTATACATGCATGCCTAAAGTTAGAAATGTAGGGGAGTTAAAAACAAACAAAGAACAAAACCAGGGAGCGAAAACAAGGAGGCTGGGAAACTAGGACTCTTATCAGTTCTTCGAAGGAGCTGCCCGAACACAGCACATCTGGTACTATGCCAGGAATGCAGCTTCTCTCTTATCTCACTTTTTCCCAGTGCTTGTGAGACATGCTGCTGCTTCTCAGTGTTTTCCACTCAGGGATTACCCACAAACCTCTGTTAGCCTGACTCTGGTCAGGTTGGCATACCTGGTTTTGTCTGCTATATCTTTATTCAGGCCTAACAATCTCCCCTTTGTCCCTAGAGGACCATAATGGGACTCTTGGTACACATATCCATTTAACAATTGTACGGGGGAGGCTAGTAAACCATGACCCAAGGTCTGAGTGGAGGTCCTTAAAACTAAAAGTGTGATCAAGAGATATAGCATGGAAAACAACAGCAACATTCTTAATAGCTTGTAAATCTTTGTCAATTAAGCCAGAGTGATTAACAGCAAAGCAACATTTTTCCCCAATGCGAGCACAAGCCCCTCTCTAATTCAGCATTCATGGCATTTAGCACACGTCTATTTTGCAAAGTTACTTCTGCTACTTCATCAGTCTTTCGTTGCAACTTTTGGAAAGCGTCTATTAATGCATTAGCTGTTTTTTTTCAAGCTCTGCAGAAATATTTACAACTGCTCTCTTGAGCTTAGCCACCCACAATCCAGGAATGAATGCACGGACAAAAAAGTGGAATCCTGTTTGTCTGACAACTAAGGGATTGGGGCACTGACTATAAATCAGTTAGGTATACCAAGTGGTCTAATTTCCCAGATGTTTCGGTGAATAATCCAGTCCCATGTGCATCCTCCCCATGGACCCGTCAGGATTCGGTATGTGGAAGCCCACACCCCCCAGTCCAAATGCTTGGAAGGAGCACTGTAAATGTTTACACTTCCACCCAGAAAGTCTTTAGTATATCTCCATGACCACAGATCAGATGGTACTCCTGATGTGTCTGTAAGGGCAGTGGGCCAAGTCTGGTACTCAAGATCACTCCAAATGGCCATCAGCTGGTCATTCAGGAAATTCTGAATCTCCAAACATACTAGATCCCACTGCAATGCCTTCCCAGCCTCAGTGATATTTAATACCATCTTTCCTTGGTGTAGTACTATATTACATTTGTTATTTAACTATTTTCAGGCACTTTTAAAAGGCATTGACATTAATAGCATAGGAGGGGGTTACATTATTAGTCACTGGAATGGTTTCAATACAGGTAAAATTTCCAGTGGCAGAACAAACTCTTCGGGTACTTGTTATTTAAAATCCAATTAGAGAGAGCAATACATGCTGAAGAATTTATCCACAACACAGGGCACAGCCTGTAGAATAAACCCCAAAATCCAATCAATACCACATTCCCAAGCATGGGTCCCACAAATTTTTTCTGCCAGTGTACAATTCTTTGTTTCTTCACCGGGGTCAGTTCTTAATGTCCTTTCTAGTCAGGAATTCCTGGACTTTAGCAATTTCAGTGGAGTGAGTGTTCCTTCTTCTTTCCCAAAACAGTCTTGGTGCAGCATCATATAGGGGAGAGGTTACTAGCACATCACCCTGTAATGGTTTTGCTTTTTCTAGAAAAATTCAAAGGCACAGTAGATCTGTCAGTGGATAAGGGAGAGGCTACTAGCACTTCACCTTGTACTTTTTCCCTACTGTCCAGAAGGCACAGTGGAGCTAGAAGGTGAAATAGGCTAATCATCAGTAGGAGAATTCTCCCAATGTGGAGGGGTCTTTTTGCAGTGAGAATCTTGGGTCCAAGCAGTCAGTCTTTGGTACTTCACAGCGGTGTTGGTAGTCATCAGGACTTAAGGGCCTTTCCAGCATGGAGCCAAGGCAGTCTTTCGTTGGTGGACCTTTACATCAATCCCGTCTCCTGGTTCCAAGGAGTGGCAGGGCTGCTAGGGTCTTTGGGTAGCGCTTCCTTACCTGTGAGAAAAAAAACTTAACACATTTCATTAGTGCCTGGCAGTGTTTTTCAGATCTCATAGCTGCATGGGCAAATTCAAGCCCTCCTTTTCCTGGCTGTTAACCAAGTCTTAACTGTGAGCAGTGTCCTTGAATGGAGTCAGTGTCTTATCTATAGCCTGAGCTTGCTATTTTATTTTATTTTATTTTATTTTTTCAGTTAATTCATTCTGTTCTTTGTGCTTCTTCCCTTCTTGGCTTCTTTTAACCTGCAAAGGAAACTTTCACTTTTTACTTATACACCTTTTTCCCAACAATGAACACCTACACATTGTCATTATACAGTACATTAGTCTTATTATTTAATATATGCCACACACACCCTTTTACTAAAATAACCTTATTACAGAGCTTTCGAGCAACAAGCCAGGACAAGCACACCCACTTTGAGGAGTTCACTCAATACAACCTCTAGTCCAATAGCCTTCCACCATCCCCAGCCCTCTGGCTAGAAATCTGAGGTAGCCAGAAAGATCCCATGTACAATATGGGGAGTGGGTTAACTTTTCATGTCCTTGCTTTCAAAGACTGTTGGTATGCAAATTTTAACAACAATTTTTGCAATTAACAATTTGACCAATAAAGTTTCTTTTCCTTACTTAAGGAAATGCATTAGACTTTAGTATATCACATTCTCCTGATTTACCTAAACACTTTGTATTCCAAGTTGAACAAAACAAGTATCTGCATTTTAATTTAAATTTTTTGTTTGCTTTTAAACTAGATTATTTTATAAAAATATTAAACACAAAAATTCCGGCCCCAAGACAAACACCACAAGACAGAACATAGAACACAAAACATAATTTCTATTGTGCCAGTAAATGCATGGTACGTGGAATGCTGTTTAGCTGGCATCAGTTTTCTCTGATTATCTGAAAGACAAAAAAACAGAGGTCTACCCCTTCTGGGCAGACAATCATTGCTTAAAATAGACAAATACCCTTGTTGATTTCAGGAAAAACAGAGGAATTATCCCATATTTTATGTGTTTCATAGGCAGCCCAGGTTTCAGTGGCTCCTACCTTATCAGTTAGATAATTTGCATGAATACAGATGCTTTCTGGCTTGCTTTTTACTTTTAACTCTTGCTTTCAAACACTGAAAGAAAACATCACTACTTATAGTGCCCTTACAGCCTAATAAAATTTCAATTACATAGCACTATATACATTCTTCAGCTAATTTAACTAAATTCTAAATGATTGCAATTAACAATTTCTTTGCCTCAATTTATTTACAAACATTTCAAAGACACCAAGAACTTTCCTCTTCAGCATTTTTGCAAAGTTCAACTGCTGTTTCCTCCAGCAACTACAGAGTTAACTTCTCACTCTCCCTTAAATCACTTGCTTGTCTCCCAACAGCCACTTTTATCAACTCAAATCACCATTCCAAGTAAGTTCTGGGTATTTGAAATCCCCATGCTTACACTTACTTACTCCTTCCTTCCACTACACCCTTAAAGTTTTCCAACCTGTTTTCCAATCTCTCTGTCTGTTGCCTGCCCGCCTGGGCCCGATCCTGCTTTTCTCACTGAACCGTCCCTTCCATAGGCACCAACTTCTTCCACTACCAGTTTAGCTAGGAGGGTGGGCTTCTCAACTAGCCCCCAACCCCTCCTGGTCTCTTCCCTTAAACATTCTTACTCACAAGACTACCCGAGTCCTCCTTCATGAGGCTTGCCACCTAGACGAAGACACATGGCCCATTGGGCAAAGGCCATTTACTTAACATATAATTTGAAGGACTACTCTTAGAGAGTTTACCCAGCGACTCATTCATCTGTTTGACACTTAAACAGAAAAGAGAATTACACAGAGAGCAGAGGGAATTACAGTCTAAGCCAGACTTTCCCACTTCTATACACTGAACGCTACAGGGGACAGGACAGAAGGATCTCAATTTAACCTCAGAGCTGTCTCGCACACATGGCTTCCACTCCGAGGAATTACGAACAAGAGGTTCAGTTCCACCCACACTCCTAACACCCAAGTGAACAGAGAAAAAAAACAACAACAGTAACTGGTTAAATAGAACAGAACCAGAACCAAATAGTGTTTCCTTATCCTATTAGGACTCACTTTTACTCATGCAGTTCTCAGCATATAACACCAACAGTACCAAGCAAAGCAAACACAAAATAACAAGGGTAAAACAAATAGATGGTGTAAATTCTGCAGGGCTCCCCCCTTCTTAATTGCTCACCAAACTGTGACAAATTTCTGTTACCAATCTATCCCTCATGTCAGATGATCAGGCTGACACTACAGGATCGTTGGGGGAAGATAAAGAAAACACACCATATAACTGAATTTTAAAGCTTCATTAATAAAATAATAAAACAACAACGGAGAGTGTTGGGAACGCTCCCACATCACTCAGGAAAATATTAATGCCCCAAGCCCGAAGCTCCTTTCATACTTACACACGTACGTCCAGACTGGCCACTTCTGTGTATAATGTTCAGAGGAGGGGGAGAGGTGGAAGGGAGATTATCCTGTATACAGCTTGTCCAGAATTTCCAACATGCTTCTGCTCTTGGGAGGGCTGTTCTTTTACACCCTGGAATCTCCTGCGGCGTCTCTTTCAGAGATTCCAGTCCAGGTCGGCTGCCTGTGGCTTCTTTGGTGTCACCAAGCCACACCGACTCCAGGGTCACAAAGGCACACTGTTGGATCTTACTGGACAGTTAAGCTTTGCAAATGTAATTTCAGTTCTGTAACTTGTATTTCCTTTCCTTCGCCTCTGTCTATATTTTTTCCTTCACAGCCAGCTGGGGCCGAAAGCAGCCCCTCCCTGCACCAAGCACAGTCCGCGCCGATTCCTGACCCTGAACGCAGAGCACCCCCCTCCTTCCATCCCGGGGCCAAGATGATTTTTAAATTAACCCGTTCCTTATGTCTTTTTCTTTCTTTTTCTCTTTCCCATTAAACATTCTAGTAGCAATGCTAACTACTTCAGACAAACTTTTCCCTTGCGTACCATCTGGATGCTTTCTAAATCTTTTTGCAATATCCTTTGCACATTGTGACATGAAAACCATTTTAACCATCTCCTTTCCATGATCAGTTTCAGGATTTAAATTCCCATGCTTTTTAACTTCACAAATCAGTCGAGCACAAAAGTCAGAGAGGTGCTTATCTGGATGCTGAACACAAGCAGTCACCTTGCTCCAATTTGGAGTAGCCTCCCCTGCATCTCTAATACCATTCAAAACAGCTTTTAAAAATCCATCCAACTTTGTCTTTTGAGCTGGATTATTGGGATTCCAGTTAGGGTCAGTAATTAGCCAAGGTGCATTCAAATGAGCTGCAGATTTTTCTTTTACTTTTTGTCTTTCATCTTCTGTCATGAGAGTATCTAATAACTGATTTACATTTGCCCAAGTGCGCACATGAGTGAAAAAGATTGTGCAGAACATTCTTTCCACTGCCTCAGGATTGTCTCATAAGTGAGGCATAGTGCACTGCCAGTTAAACAAATTTGAAGTTGCAAACAGGGTATGGGTAAAACCATCTCATGTTCCCCAGCAACCAGTAGAACCAGATAAGTTCTCAATGAGGCTTGTAATATCAGAGGTGTCTCAGAAACATTCTCTCTCATGGAGTTAAGTAACCTAGTGGGGGTCCACAAGGGCAAGGACAAGGGTTGCTGTAATATTGGGGGTGTTTGAAAAGCAGTCCCTGACCAAGTTTGCAAAAGGCTGGCTGGAGGCTGCACAGAGGGGGTGAGGCTGCCTGATTCCTCTGAAGATGAGGGAACATCACTCTGAGCTCCCCCTTGATACTCCTCTGTCCCTGAACTGTCCCTAACCTGCTTTTGAATCCTTGCACTCCATCAGACGGGGAAGAACAGGAACAAAATTGTCCTCCTCCCGGTGCGGCTCTGGTGCATATGGTGGGTGATTTTTTTACAAGAGCTCTCCATGCAAACAGCTTCAAAAGCTACCCATCCCTCTATGGGTTTATAATTATACCATACAAACAAGTAATCCATTTGTCTCGGCCTAAGATCAACCAAAATATCCCTTAAGGAGTTCCTCCTATCTGTGGAAAAGGTTTCACCCACCGGCCAGTCTCTAGTTGGGGACAAATGAAAGGTAAATGATGGCCATTGGATCCAACACAGATTTCTCATCTTAAATTTAACTAGATCAGCTGTCTCAGAAATCTCTTAAGTATCAGAGACAAAGGGGCATCCCCCGGGCACTTACTGCCAACTTGTCTCATTTTAATGAAGGGACTCTAACCCCTATTCATGAAGGGACTCTAACCCCTCCTCCCCGGGTCGAGGTAAAGGGACTCTAACCCCCACCTCCCCGCGTCGAGCGCTCGCTTACCTCTCCAGGGACTTGAACACCTGGACTGAAACTCAAACCCAGGCTGGGACTCTAACCCAGACAACTTGGATCCTGTGCAAACCTGGACTGGGACTCTAACCCAGACCTGGACTGGGACTCTAACCCAGACCTAAGTAGTCAGGGACTCTAACCCCGACAACCTGGACCCTACTCAATGGGTAGGTGGACGTTGCTGGATTTCTACGAGTTTCAGCTGGTTCACAGAACACGCCTTATCGCCAACGCAGAGATCAGATCACCAGGCAAGTCTCCTCTAAACTGGAGGATGCGCGCTGCGTTGCCTCAGGGTCCGATCCCCCGCCGGAGAGTCAGACGGGTCCCGGCGGAGTCGCCAAAGATGTCAGGGACTCTAACCCAGACGGCAAAGTTCGTTGTCTGACCGCGAGAGAGACAGGCAACACCAGCAAGGTCCGATCAAAAGCTCTTTATTGACAAGTGCACGCATCAATAGAGAGCAGCTCGTCTCCAGAGAGAACCAGCCTGCTCTTTACATCTTTGTACAAGCCTATATAGACAGTTCCGTCGCGTCATAAATTATTCACTGGAGCAACCCACCCCCTTCTTCTAACAACTAGAAACTAGACACCTTTAGTATACATGCATGCCTAAAGTTAGAAATGTAGGGGAGTTAAAAACAAACAAAGAACAAAACCACGGAGCGAAAACAAGGAGGCTGGGAAACTAGGACTCTTATCAGTTCTTGGAAGGAGCTGCCCGAACACAGCACATCTGGTACTATGCCAGGAATGCAGCTTCTCTCTTATCTCACTTTTTCCCAGCGCTTGTGAGACATGCTGCTGCTTCTCAGTGTTTTCCACTCAGGGATTACCCACAAACCTCTGTTAGCCTGACTTTGGTCAGGTTGGCATACCTGGTTTTGTCTGCTATATCTTTATTCAGGCCTAACAATTATAATGTCACAGTCTCGGTGAATTGACTGCTGCAGCTCCCCGTAGACTCTGCCTGCGCCTCTCACCGAGCTGGAGTACAGCAGGCGAGGGGAGAGCACTCAATGTATTGCATCTACACTAGGCGCGATATATCAACCCCCGCTGGATCGATCGCTGCCCACCGATTCGGCAGGTGGTATAGACATACCCCGAGTATCTGGTGATCGGAGCTGGACCCCCGAGGGGGACACATTGAAGGAACTCAGGGGTTAAGGTGCCTCTGTTGTCAACTGTCAGGGCTGCTGTGGCTCAGAGGAGGGTGCTTGACTGCCTGGCAGGCTTAGGCGCCGCAAGCCTTGGAGGTGGGAGAAGTGAAGCGGCCACGGCGTGCTCGGGGTGCTCGTGCTCGGAGCAGGGGTGAGCTCGGGCGAGGGGGGTGCCGCAGGGCAGAGCAGGAGAGTTGCCACAAGAGGGGAGCCTCAGGGTGGAGGGGGGAGCTGCCACGGGTGGGGCGCCTCAGGGCAGGGGTGCGGGGGGGGAGGGTGCAAGGTGGAAGTTTCACCTAGGGCATGAAACTTCCTTGCACCGGCCCTGCTCGCAGCCAGCCCTGCACCCCCTGCCCTGCCCTGCCGGCAGTCAGCCTCCGTCTCCAGCCAGCCCTGCACCTTCTGCTTTGCCTGCACCAGCCGCATCCTCCCTGCCCTGTCTCCAGCCAACCCCTGATGCACCCCCCTGCCTGAAGCCAGCCAGCCACGCAGCCCTTGCCCTGCCTGAAGCCAGACCCTACCTCCAGCCAACCCCACATCCACTGGTGCCCTGCACTTCCCAGGGCAGTAACCCTGCACATCTGCTTCAATGAGGGGGGCAGGGAGCAGCTGGGACCCACACATGTGCACACCCTAGGGTGACCAGACAGCAAGTGTGAAAAATCGGGATGGCGTGGGGGGTAATAGGATCCTAGATAAGACCCCAAAATTCGGACTGTCCCTATAAAATTGGGACATCTGGTCACCACAGCACACCCCCAGGACTCCTGAGTTCCATTGCTGGGTTTCCTATTGGTTCCTCTGCTGGTTGTTTTCCTTTTTCTGGGGACTTTGGGCCAGTTGCTCCCCACTCTCGGGCTCTGTCCCCAGCAGTCAAATGGGGATTTCATACCTTCCCGCTATTGGAAAGTGCTGGGAGAATCCCCCAGCAAAAGCTGCTCTGACAGTGACCTACCCAAGGCCTACACAACAAGGCGATGGCAGAGCCAGAAAGAGAAGCAACCAGTTCTGACTGCTGTTCTAACAGATGAAAACACCCCAGAGCCCAGGAATCGAGATGGTGGGAAAATTTCATTCAAACCGTTTCTGTCCGAAAATCCCATTTAGACTAAACCAGTTTGTTTCTCAAAATCATAACAAGTGGGATGAAAGATCTTTGCAAAAATATTTTGTTGCAAAACAAAAGCATCTCCTCTTTGTCAGAGTGTGTTAAATTGTCTCCTCGCACACAAAGAGGAGACACTTACATCTCAACCATTAGATAAGATGCTTCAATCTGAGCTAAGTCGTTGCTACTATTAACAATTTCAAAATAAAAAAATACAAATAAAATAGACGATTTCAGCTAATCTATTATGTCATAATCTGGGAAACTTCATATTATGCACTACTTCTAGTGACACTCCCAAATGGATCCGCATCCTTCACCCACCATGAGGTAGGTAAGAGCGAATCATTATTATCCCTACTTGAAAGAGGGAGAAGCTCAGGCTGAGAAAGGAGAATTGACTTGTCTTTGGTCACACAGCCCGTCAGAGGCAGTGTTGGGAATAGGACCGAAGAGCCCTGATTTTCAAACAAACCATCGGATCTTGAATTTCAGACATTGAATGACCTGAATACTGTGCTCTCAGATGAGCTCCAGACCAACAACAGTGACAGTAATTATTCAGCAAGTATTTGAGGAGAACTGCAATATTAGAGGGAATCATCAACTGCTCAGAGACAATTAATGCAGAGAAGCAGCAAAATTAATCAAAGATAGAACTGGTTCTGACTTATTTACTTGATCTTAAAAGAGAACAACAAGGACCTGAGTCTCCTCCCTGTCAACATCCCCCTGCTCAACCAATCAGGGTAGAGACAGAGGACGGGAGGCTGAGGGTTCTCACCAGAGAGCCCAAAGGATGGCCCAGGTCACCGGTGGGGATCGCTGCCCAAGCACTATTTCAGTCCCACATTTTTGGGTGGACCTTCCATAGTGGGAGCTGCAGAGGACTTCCCTGCAACACACACACACACACCTCCGTCCTGTTGTTGGGAAGGGAACAGGAGAAAGGACAAAAGAAGCAAGAGAAGAAGAGGAGGGAGGGATGGAGGAAGAGGTGAAACAAAAAGGACAAACCCTAATGTCCCCAGTGATTCTAAGGGACAAAATCCCAGGTGTGCAATAAAATTCTGCTTCCTTAAGCTCGTGTTTTCCATGCCTAGAATTCACTTGTCACCAGATAGATCAGACTGAACAGGTTTCAAACCTCCAGGAGGCTCTTACCTTCTAAACAGGGACGGCTGTTTTCTAGTAAAATCACTACAAGGGAAGGAGGAAACTCGAAAGAGGTTCCTCCTGGCGCTCACGTCCATGACCCCAAATAATCTCTCAGTCCTCAAAGAGAGACCTGGAGAAGGAAACGTGCTGAAGCAAAGCCACAGAGGTCTCTGAGGTTTCCCTGGCCACTCGCCCCTGTCCTGCCTGGCTGATGTCAGCATCTCTCTGTGAGGTCACCACCTCCCCACCACATTTGACCAATAGTCTGAGGTCCTGCAAAAGGCCTTTGTGATGTCACTGCCACACCCCTCCCTTGCTGGGCTAATGTCCTGCCCCTGGCCAGGCACTTTGGAGGTTTGAGCTACTCCCTGTGGATCACCCCACTCAAGGAGCGTTCGTTCTAGGCAGCAAGCCGGCTAGACAGGAAAACATCAGACGCTGCTCCCAATGCTACACTCAGTTTTTCAGAAATTAGTCGACTTCATGGTCAGAAGACACCATTAGAGCATCTAACCTGCATATCACAGGCCTCCTCTATGACATAACAGCTACTTTGGGGGCAAACACATTCCACAAAGGCATCTAGTCTTCATTAAATGACATCAGGAGATTGTGAATCCACCACTTTCCTTGGTAGCTTGCTCCTGTGGTGAATCATCCTCGCTGTTGACTATTGTGCCTCAGTTGTAATATGAATTTGTCTCTTTTCGCTTTCCAGCCATTGGGTCTTGTTATGCCTTTCTCTGCTCCATTCAAGAGCCCGTAAATACTCAATCTTTTCTCTCCATTAAGGCCCTTCAACATTTCAATGAAATCACCTTTCAATTTTCTTTTGATAAGCTAAACAGGTTGAGCTCTTTCAATAGCTCACTGGAAGGCATTTTTCTCCAGCCCTCAGAACATTTGGTGGCTCTTTGCTGCCCTAGCTCCAATTTCACAACATCTTTTTCAAATGAGGATACCAGAACTGGAGGCAGTATAAAGGTTGTATAAAGGTAAAATTAAATAGGTTGCAGAGGAGTTTTTTTTTAATTTCAGCTTTTGTTGCTAAAAATTTTGTCTCTCTGCGGTGAGAAAAAACACTCCCCGAATGCCAAAATTTGAGCCATGAAAAGCGGCAGCGTGAACAGCGCATCATAAGTGGAGCTGTGCTCCGGTGACAAAGCTCCTGCCCCTCATTGGAGGTAGTTTGGCTTTGTTGCCGGGGAAGCTCTCTCTCAGCGATAAGGACGGCCACACAGCGCACCTTACAATGGCATAGTTAGAGTGGCACAGCTGCACCGTGGTAAGGTGCGCGGTGTAGACACAGCCTCAGAGCTGGGGAAAGCCGACAGGCGCTGAGGAGCACAGGGTTCAGACAGAGACATCCGTTAGGAGAGGAACTATTCACAGGGATTCTCTATAGCCTAGTAAGGTGGAGAGGATGGAAGATGACAATGTACAGGTAGGTTCTGATGAGAAACAGTGAAATGAAAGAGTCTCCCTCAATTACATCATGTAATAGCAGACAGCTAAAATGGGACACATTTTAGAAGTGCTTAAATACAAACGCTAAACGTCTAAGTACTAAGACTGGTGAATTTGAGTGTCTGGTATTGAGTGACGATATTGATAGAATAGGCATCACAGAAACTCTTGCACCCCCTCCTGCACCCACATGGGGAGACTGACCTGTGAGCATGGAGCAGCTGGCATTGCTGCCCCCCACTCCTCCGTGGAACCCTGCTCATCTGGGCACCCCTAGGGGCTGTGGGATGTGGGGGCAAGAAGTGAGATCATCCGAGCTCCCTGCATCCAGGTCACTTTCCTCAGCCGGGCTGCATAGCGGGAGGGCAGAGAGCAGCAGCTTCTG
The DNA here is from genome assembly GCF_025201925.1 of Gopherus flavomarginatus. NCBI lineage: Eukaryota > Metazoa > Chordata > Testudines > Testudinidae > Gopherus > Gopherus flavomarginatus. Next base: position 4,240,582 of record NW_026115070.1, read on the forward strand.
ATGCTCCCCTCACAGCACAGCCCAAGTGGGAAAAGTGACCAGGATGCATGGAGCACATAGGGTTGCTCCTTACTCCCCTCAAACCTCTATGGACCCATGGAGGAGAATTGGGGCAGGGGAGAGCAGTGAGCACCTTTGCACTGCCACACGGTGCCCTTTGACCCCTGGAGCCCTGGGCGGCTATCGGGGGGCACCACCCCTAAGGCCGGCCAGGCTCCCCAGAACGAGCAGCAGAAAACACAGAGACTGGCCACACACTGAGCAGTGGTAGCCTAGGCGGCTCGTAATGGAGGCTCAGGGGGGAGGGGTGTCATAACATTTTTTTCCAGATTTGGACCTTAGCGTCCAAAATATGGGTGTTAGCATGAAAACCTCCAAGCTTAGTTACCAGCTTGGACCTGGTAAAGCTGCCACCAGCCAGGGATTTATACAGTGCCTGGCTCGCTGTGGTCTCCCCAAAACCTTCCCCGGGGGACCCCCAGACTCAGATGCCTTGAGTCTCACAACAAAGGGGAATAAACCATTTCCCTTCCCCCTCCTCCCCTCCAGGTGTTCCCTCCCTGGGTTCCTGGAGAGATATACAGAAGCAAGCTCCGTGAATCTAAACAGAGGGACTCCCCCCTCCCTGTTTCCAGTCCTGGAAATAGAAGTACCAAGATAGCTAATCTCTCTTCCTCCTTACCCAGAGGGTATGCAAAGTCAGGCTAGTAAATCTAACACAACGAGATTTTCCCCCTGACTTCTTCCTCCCACCAATTCCCTGGTGAGCTGCAGACTCAATTCCCTGGAGTCCCCACTAAAGAAAAAATCCAACAGGTCTTAAAAAGAAAGCTTTATATAAAAAGAAAGAAAAGGATATAAAAATGGTCTCTCTGTATTAAGGTGACAAATACAGGGTTATTTGCTTAAAAGAAAAAAATGAATAAACAGCCTTATCCAAAAAGAATACAATTTAAACATTCCAGCAACTACACACATGTAAATACAAAAAAAACCAATATAAACTTATTGTCTTATTATCTTTGTACTTACAACTTGGAAACAGAAGATTAGAAAGGCAGGAGATAGAAAAATCACTCTCATAGCCGAGACGCCACAGACACAAGACAAAGAACAAAGAACTCACACACAAACTTCCCTCCACCCAGATTTGAAAAAGTCTTGTTTCCTGATTGGTCCTCTGGTCAGGTGTTTTAGGTTACTGGTGTTACCCCTTTATAGGTAAAAGAACATTAACCCTTAGCTATCTGTTTATGACAAGGGGGCTCAGCCTCCCCAAACCTTGCACTGCCAAGGGGACAGTGGGGCCCATGATCAGGGGCCCTGGCCAAGTTAGGTCCCCCTGGAGAAGTCTCCCCTATGTCAGCCCCAGGGCTGGAGGAGCTCCCACTCCCTGCTACAGCCCGGGGGCTGCAGCAGGGGCACAGAGCTTCTCTGGTCTCAGGGCCACAGCGGGGCAGGGGTAAAGGAGTGATAGGGTGGGGCTGGTGGGGGAAGGGGTGGAACAGAAGTGACAGTGGATGGGGCCATAGGTGGAAGCGGGTAGAGACACAGACAGAAGGTAGGGGCATGGTTCTGGTGCTGGGGCCCCCACACTTGTTCTCCCTTTCCCGGGGGTTTGGCATCACTAGCCCCAGCTTAGCGAGTAGGGTTCAGTGGTCGCCATAATGTGGGGTGCGACTCCTAGGGGGACACAGAGGAACATTCATGGGGGCACCTCAGGACCTGAGCCAGCCCACATAGAGGGCAGTGAGGGAGCACCACTCTGCCACAGCTCTTCCCCAAACCCACCCTCAGCCTGAGACTCTGGCTCCTAGCCCGGCGTCGACCCCTTTACCCCTGTCCGCACCCCTCACCCCAGCAAGCAACAGCCCCACTCCTCCCAGCCCCGGTTCTTGACCGTGGCTTCCGAGGGGCCACAGCCATGGCTAAGAGGGCACAATGTGAAATGTTTGGGGACCACTGGTTTAGGGTGACGTCCTCAATCACTTCTCTGCAGTCCAATAAAAGCTATTCCTCACTCAACTACCCCTCCATCAGGACGGACTAGGTATGTTCTGCTGCCCTTCACTCATACAGGAAGGAGAATAACATTTCATTCCACTCAATCCTAAAGTCATTTGTAACCCAAGAACATCCCAAACTGGTCATTTTGGGGAAGCGGCACCATCATGCTGCATAGCTAGGCAGAGTAGGTGTGTCTATGCAAACACGGTCTGTTCCTGAAGTCTTTCCCCAGCTCCTCACTAGGTGAGAGAGGGGAGCTCATTCAGACCCTGCTTTCGCTTAGTATTTAAAAACTCCTTAGTGTCCCTATCTCTGCCGGCCTTAGATTTCTCCTCCTGTCCGTTTTTTGACAGCTCAGATGAGGTGACCGAGTGGTTAAGGTGATGGACTGCTACCCCATTATGCTCTGCCTGCATGGGTTCAAATCCCATTCTCATCAGAGGCATTTAGTCTTCACCCTCCTTTATAGACAACCATCTCCCCCTTTGGTACAATAACAGATCAAACAATGTTGCTTGTGTTACCCAAAATTGGGTCAGTTAGTAAGCTTAGAGAGGACTAATAATGTCCCTCCCCCCCCCCGAGTTTGGCAGAAAGCAGCACATTTATTAGCTTGATAGCTAAGCTCAAAAGAAGGGATGGGAGAGGGTGTCACACTCATACTCACGCTCCCAGGACAGGCCTGGCAGTGGAGATGTCAGGATCCTTTAAGGTAAGTGTCCCACAGTGCAGCGATGGACGGTGCGATGAAGATCAGTCTCCCTGAGGTGCAATAGAATGTAACACAGCGAACCACTGGCCAGATGGGCCGGGTGAAGGGCATTCACTGGAGGTACAAAGGAGAGTGGGAAAGCCACTTCACAGGCATTCAAAGCGGGAAAGGACACAAGCTGGGGGAGTTTAACAGACCTTTTGAGCATACAGGTTATACAGAGCATACAGATCACTGCTGCTCCTACAAAATGATAAGTTCTCAAGCAGCATGTTTCTTACTTTGCCCATCTGTCAATTTTGATGATTATTGATGGAAATATTTTGCCATTGGGTTGTGTGTTTACACAGAAATTGACATTTACTAACAAATACACAATCCTTCCAAGCCTGCCTAGTCTGCAGTTGATGGGTTTAGAGGGACACATTCACTCTTCCAGGTCCCCATTCCAGGCGTGTGCTCTCCAGGTTGTCAACTTCCCGCACTGCTGGGATCCTTCCCTCATCTCCCCCCAAACCACTGCCCCACCCCCACTTCTGGGGTCCCCTCCCTACACTGTCTAACTCCACTGCTGGCAGGATCCCTTCCTGTTCCTTTCATTTCCTGCCTCCAATCTGGGCAAAAGCTCTGCACTCTTCCCACACCAGAAGTTGAACCCAGGCCACCTGGGTGAAAACCAGGAATCCTGACCACTAGCCCATATGGGACTATTGTTGCATCTGACTAAGTGGGTATTCACCCACGACAGCTCATGCTCCAATACGTCTGTTAGTCTATAAGGTGCCACCGGATTCTTGGCTGCTATTATTACTACAACTCAGGCCTTGGCTACACTGGAAAGTTACAGTGCAGGTGGTGGCTTTACAGCGCTGTAACTTACTCCCCGTCCACACTGGCAAGGCACATACAGCGCTGTATCTCCCTGGCTACAGTGCTGCATCTGCTCCACCTCGACGAGAGGAATAAAGAGAACAGAGCTGGTGATGCAGCGCTGGGGTGCCAGTGTAAACAGTGATTAATCTTACTACGCTGTCACTGACCTCCGGAACCTTCCCATAATGCTTTTAAGTAGAGATAACGCTCTTTGTTTTGGTGTGATGCCTCTGTTTGCTTTGTTCTGAGCTGAAGGCTCCCGGAGCTGCTTATCTAAAAACCAAACACAGTTACTGTTTGCAGTGAATGAGCAGAGGCAGGGGGATCCCTTTGGAACACCCACAGCTGGTGTTTGCTTGAGGAGAGAAGCAGCCGGGTGGGCACGGGGGGGGGGGCTGTTTTGGATCAGCGGCTTATCTGGTCTGTGAGAAAAAAAACAAAGGCGGCTATTTGCATTTAGTGAATGAGAGAGGGGTGGGGGAGGAGGCTTGAACTTGCCAGGCAGGGAGCTGACACAGTGTCAGCTCCAAAAATCCACTCGCTCTGTCTCCCCCACGCTCCGTGTCACACTCCACCCCAACCTCCTCTTTTGAAAAGCACATTGCAGCCACTTGAATGCTGGGATAGCTGCCCATAATGCACCACTCCCAACAGCGCTGCAAATGTGGCCATGACAGAGTGCTGGTAGCTGTCAGTGTGTCCACACTGCAGCGCTTTCCCTAAACAGCTGTAGGAAGACAGCTTTAACTCCCAGCGCTGGACAGCTGCAAGTGTAGCCAAACCCTCTCTAAGCCGACCCCTTATGAGAACAGCAGGGACTAGCATGACTAGATGTCCCGATTTTTGGGTCTTTTTCTTATATAGGTGCCTATTAACCCCACCCCCATCCCAATTTTTCACATTTGCTGTCGGATCACCCTAGCTGGGGTTGCACACAGGGCTGCATTAACCTTCAGGTGCTGAGGTTTCCCTCTCTCCATTCCCAGAGCCTGTGATCAGGAAACAGACATCAGGGCTCCCACGTGCTGCACAGACCATGACTGAGATCAGACCCCATATTATGCAAGGTGCTGTACAAACCCTGGGCAACACTGAGACACCCAGGAGGTTCCCCTCAATTTCCCTGAGCCTCTGCTGCCCAACTTCTTCTGAATCCCTCTGGCTCACCCCCCACCCCACAAAAAACCCACCTTTCCAAACAGTCCTTCTTTCCTTGCCCCCTGACTCTGGTTTCACACCCTGGGACCATCTCCTCTCTTTGTCTCTCCCCCTCCAGGTGAAGCAGAGATGGAGGCAACTTCAGCCACTGGAGTCAGCCTCAGCGAGCACTGCAGCCGGGCCCGGGAGAGGGGGGGTGTTTGCAGACACAGGAAGGGAGCAGGGGGTGCTGGGAAGAAGGCGGCAGGAGAACAAAGCTCAGAGACCCAACATGGGGAAATTCCAGGGGGCGGGGCTCTGACACATCCCAGGTGCGGGCAGCTCCTGGGGGCGGGGCTCTGGCTCAGCTCAGGGGCGGGGCAGCTCCTCGGGGCGGGGCTCCAGCACAGATCGGGGGCGGAGCAGCTCCTGAGGGCGGGGCTCTGGCACAGCCTATAGGCAGGGCAGCTCCTGAGGGCGGGGCTCTGGCACATTGTGACGCAGAGCCCGGGCTGAACAGCTGCTTCCTGGTTCTCCACGTGCTGCCAGCAGCGCTGGAGCTGCCCGAGCCGCTGTTCTCAGCTGCAGCCAGGATCTGCCCCCAGCCCTGCTGGGATCCAGGTGGGGACAGAGACTGGGGCCCGGGGGTTCCCCTTGGTGTGGCTGGAGGGGGCGGGAGGGGAGAAGCCGGAGCTGCAGGCGGGGGAAGGGCGGTGGGACATTGTGACGCGGAGCCCCTGGGGAATGAGAGGCGCTGGGGGGCAGGAAAGTGACTCTGCCCCAGGGAGCCTGGGAGAAGCCTTGAACGCGCCTCGGCCCCAGTGGAGCTGCAGGAGGATCCGCCCACCCCGCTGGGATGGGGGGGCCGGGGCCCGGCCGTCGTGTCGGGGGGAGGGGGGACCCCGGGCCCGGCGGGGGGGGGCGGTGTATTAAATCCCTCTCCATAGCAATGTGCTACTCCCGGGCACTGCGCATGCCCAGTAACAGCTGCTGAAGCCGCTGCCCTTCCCCCTGCCCGGACTAGCCGTAACGTTCCGCCGGACGTTGGGGGCGGGACTGGAGCGGGGCGGGGGAGTAACAGGGAGCGTGGGAGGGGCGGGCGCAGAGCCGGAAATTGATGGGCAGGGGGGGTCAGGCAGCTGGAGGCAGGGTTCGTGGGGGGCTAAAGGGCACAATCCGGGCTGGAGGGAGGAGCAGGAGTTGAGCTCAGGGGGAGGTGCTGGCAGAGCCCCCCCCTTTGGTGTGAGGGCGGAGGTGTCGAGGGGGGAGGAGAAGCCGGAGTTGCAGGTGGGGGAGGTCACTGGGGTGGGGGTGTAGATCTGTCTCTGTGCAGCCAGGACATTCCCGGGGTGGGAGGGAGGTGAGTTAACTGGATCCTGTCCCAGTTTTTGCCACTTCCTCCCACACACACATTCTCTCAAGATTTCCCCTTTTCTCTCTCATTATCACACGTGGCTATAAAATCCAGGGAGATTCTCCTCCCCCACCCCAAAGATCAGCTCTCTAATTGCCTCTGATTTTCCCTTTTCTCTCCATACTTCTCAAATGTCAATTTAAAATCTCTCCGAGGGGGGTTGGATTTTCCCACCCATTTTATCTGCAGCGATTTGTCCTTGTTTGGGTGGGAAATGGTTGCCCTGGGTCATTCCCCAGAACATGGCTCCCACTGGAGTGGGATGGGATGAGGTTCCCGTTCTCTGCCAGGGCAGGGAAGGGAAGGGAGGAGCACATCCCCCATGGAGACTGCCCAGACCCCATTTCCCAATTCCCCTGCGGCCCCCTTCCATTGTCCAGGGAGCCTTCCAGCTCCCCACCCCGCCCTTAAATCAGCTCCTCAAAGGGCTCTGAGCTGCTCACGTGAATGGTTGCCCCGTGGCCGGGGGGGACGATCACATTCTGTTTATGTATTGGACAGTCATATAAAATCCAGTCCAACAGTCCCCCTTTTCCACTAGTTATTTAATAGCAACATCAAATCCCCTCCGATCTTGGTGGTTTTCTCTCATGTTGTCAAATGTCGTTTGTGACAGGGTTCTCTCTGCATGTGTCAAAGATTGATATAAAATACGCCAAACATTTGCCCCACTTCTCTCTAGTTGTGTTATTTCTAATTGAATATGATGGGTTGTTTCCCAATGTGCTAAGATGCAGCCGCCTCTGGGGTGGATCCATGGTGGCCATTATTTGCTAGTGACAGCCCGTGGATCTTTCTTGCCCTCCAGGCCTTCCATTCTCCTGTTAAAGAAGCACTCCCCAGGCTCCCTCTGCCTGTGTGACTGGCCAGCAGGAGGTGGTGTTAACTTTCTTGCCACTTCTCACACTCTGTGAGGTAACACTTGCAGGGGCAGGGAAGGTGTCTGTGTGGGGAGATTGCAGCTGAAGGGGCATTGTGGTAGGGGGAGGCCTCTGGGTGGCTGGGCAGGGGGTACCCTAGTCAGGTTGGTGGGTTGTGGAGGTTTGGGGTTTTCAGGGGTGGTGGTTCTGATGTGCCCATCCCTGAGGCTATGGGTCCTGGAGGTGGGTATCGCTGGGGGCCTGGTGGCTGCAGAACAGTGGGGGTGGGTGTCTCTTGGGGAGGCGGGACAGAGGGTTAGAGGGAGCCTGGTTCTGTGCCAGGGGCTCTGTCTGTGCTTCCCCCGCTGGTTCCTGGTTTTGTTGCCATGCCCAGTGCACAGAGCTGGGGGAGGGGATCCCTGGCACTAGGTGACGGCATGCCAGGGAAGCAGAGTGATGGGTCGCACTGTAAAGCATCACGGGGTCACACTGGGCAGAGGAGGGGGTCCCAGGCAAATGTCAGGGTAGATCGTTCTGGAGGGTGGGGAAGTTCCTAGGCAGGCAGTGAGGGACTGAGTTCCCAGTGGGGGGGGGATCCCTTGAGGGGGTCCCTGGCTGCTGGGGGCTCTTGGTGGGGGGAACCCTTTGGGATTCCCAACCTGGCAATCATGGTGTGGTGGGGGTTCTCTGGCCGGTGGGGCTTTGAGGGGTATCTGGGGTCCCTGGCCAGGGACTCTGGGGGCTGCGTCCCAGGGAATATCTGATGGGATCCTGGCTGGGGGGTGTCTGGGGCCCCTGGCTGGGGGGTCTGGGCTCTGGGTACTAGGGGGTGTCTGGGGGCTGCTGCTAACCATGATCCTTCTCTCTGGTCAACTTGTACCAGAGTCCTGGCTCCTAGTCACCAGGTCACCAAGTCCATTCCCCAGTCACGTGCCCTGTCACTGTGATAACTTTCTGTCCACTTAGCAAACACTGTTAGTGTGAATTCACAGAATTTACTTTTCTCCTCTTTTGAAAACTGCAGGAACTTTCGGTTCCGTTTGGAAAATTTTTGCCCCCAGTCCTTGTCCTAGATCTGCGGGGATGAGGGAGGTGGGAAGGGAGTCAGCACTGCCACACGATGGTCTTTTCCACAGCGTTCTGAACTCATTCTTTCTGAAATCCGGTGTCATTGAGACCATTGTTAATCCAGAGTCACTGTATGGAAAGACAAGGAGTGATTCCAGATGGACAGTGGGTCAAATGAGATCAGCCATTCTCCCTGTGAGGAGGGGCTCCCATTAGCTGCTCTCCCCAGAGAGCTAAAGGAGGGAAGCTGCTCATACACTCCGTCCCTCTCTGCTCAGGATATTGGGGTTCAGCTTCCTGGGTCAGATGCTGCAGCCTCCATTGTGATCTGGGAGACCAGGCTTGGCAGCTGCTGCTCCCCCAGGGGGGCTCTGTACTGGGAAGTGACCTTAATTAAAGCTTCTTCTCTGCCCGGCCCAGGGGATGACTTTCTGCAGCTGGTCCTAGCCCCCTAGGGCAGTCCTGGGCCCTGTTACTACTAAATTCTGAGCCAGAGTCTCCAGGTAACTGAAAGACCTCAGGGAATGTCCTAGGGTCTGGCAAGAAAGTGACTCTGCACGAACAACACCACCTCATTTCTCCTCCCATTAGCGGTTGCCAGGAGGAAATCCAGCCATGGGAGAGCAAAGCCCCCAGGAATGGGACTGTCCCAGCCAGAGGGGCAGGGAGAGAGGACAGGGGAAGGAGAGACTGAAAGGGGCAGTGGGAGAAATGAATGTGGGGGAGAGATTTCCAGCTCTCTAGTCCACCCAGACACATGTATTGCTGCATCCTGGGGCAGAACCACTTTCCAGTGAACAAAACAAGGATCAGACAGAGCAAAAGCCAGTTCCTGACTCCATATTCCCCCTGCTGGGGTGTGGCTGCCGTGGGGTCAGTGTCTGAGGGAATCCCCCACAGTGACTCCTTTGGTTCTGCTCTTTTCTAGCCTTGTGTTCAGAGAAGGGGTGAGGGGAGAGAGAAGGGAGGTTAAAAATGTGTCTGTGGACTTAGCCTGGCAGGAGGGGCCAGGTCTAAATTGTAATAAACAGATTGAGCATTTCCCAGCATGACAGAATCTAGGGTGTCTGTCTGCAGGGAAAGGGCCTGGGGGAATTGTGATGTGAAATTAACTAAAACCGGTTCTGAAACGCCCACAACTGCCCTTCTCCCCCAGACAGGCTGCAGAATGTTTTGCTCCAGCTCATCCCAGCCTGGCGTGGGACAGGGAAGAGAAATGGCTGCAGTGGAGTCAGTCCAGGTAGAGATTATCGGGGGGTTGCTGGTGGGTTCCTGCTGGAGGAAAGGGAGAGCAAATACACCAGAGGTGGGAAGGTTTGCAGAGTCTGGTTTGGAGGTTGGAGCGGGGCAGGAAATTCACAGTGTGGGGAAAGGAGGAGGCCAGGGTGTGGCAGACCTGCTGGGAGTTATTTACTAAGTGGCCTAGATTCTAGGAACAGACCCAGGAGGTTTGGAGGTGGAAATGCCCTAATTTGTGAAGAGAGAAAATAACCCACCTACATGGAGCTAGTCAAACTGACCAGACTCCTAGTGCTGGAGCCTGACCTCATTAACCATCAGCTGCTGTGAGATATAAAGGGGACACCCATGAGTCAGGCTTATTGGAGCTGCCTCTCCCTTCATATCCCGCTCCTCACAATGAGGAGGGTGTTGGGCATCCTACCAGCGAGCTCTCCCTGGACCCTGCTAGGGGCTCCATCTCCTGTATCAGTCAGTGGCTAGTAGGGGGGTGATGGATATGCTGGGAGAGATAAGGGGCTCTCTCTTCATCCCCTCACCCTGGCATTTGCTGGATACTCTGAGCCAGGTCGAGGTGGGACTCTCCTGACTATGATCCACCCAGAGCTTCCATTTGATTCACTCTTCTCTGCCACAAATAGTGGGGCTGTGAGTGGGGCAGCAAGTCCTTAGTGTTGGACTCTTACTCTTTCAGGGGCTGGTGACCTTCAAGGAGATGGCTATGTATTTCACCAGGGAAGAGTGGGCTCTGCTGGACCCCACTCAGAGAGCCCTCTACTGGGATGTCATGCAGGAGAACTATGAGACTGTGACCTCGCTGGGTAAGGGTTCCTGTCCCTTCTGTTCTTGGAAGGGGAAATGAAGAGTGAAGGTTCACGCCACCCCCACAATGCCATCTGTACCCTGTCCTGTTTCAGCATCACCCCAATAGGCCAGTGACACACATAATACCAGAGACCCTCCTCTGCTGCAGAACACTTTGGGAACAGAGCACAGGAGCCGTATTGCACAGTGTCAAATATCTCCTGTTTGCTCAAGTGAAACTGGGGGTTAGGTCTGGCATAACTATCCCATACCCCTAATCATTTTTGTTGCCCTTTTCTGAACCTTTTCCAATTCCAATATATCTTTTTTTGTGACGGGGTGACATGTGCATGCAGTATTCAAGATGTGGGTGTATCATGGATTTATTTGCTGTTTTTACAAATATGATCTATGAGATATTCTGTCATATCTATCACTTTCTTAATTATTTCCTACATTGTTCACTTTTTTTCACTGCTGCTGCACATTGAGTGGATGTTTTCAGAGAACTATCCACAGTGACTCCAAGATCACTCTCTTGAGTGGAAACAACTAATTTAGACCCCATCATTTTGTATGTATAGTTGGGATTGTGTTTTCCAATGGGCTGCACTATGTGCTATCCTGTCATCTAGTACTGCTGAGATCCTGGATTCAGTAATTTCCCTGCCCTTCCTGTTCCCTTTCTCCACCGAACCCCGCCAGCCCATGCTTCCTGTTCCCAGCTTCCCCAGGATTCTCGCACTGTCTCTGAACCTCTCTGTCAGCAAGAAGCAGTGCCAGGGACACTTGCCCTCTGTCTGGAGTCTTCGATTTCTGGGACATGGATTTACTTTCTCTGTGTTGTAAGAGGCTCTGTCATAATGAGTGTCTGTGATGTTACCCAGAGTACAATCTGGACTGTTAAATAGCTGTACCTCAGTCCTCCAGCATGGGGTGCCTTTTCCATTGTTTTCCCGCGAGAACAGCCCCTCTTGGCCAATTAACACACAGTCTCCAGCATGTAACTCACTCCCAGCTACACAGTATTGAGTGCTGCTAGACAGCCACTCATGAATTACACCTCAGGAGAAAACCAGCAAATTCTCAAGTGCCCAACTTTCCCCCAGAAATGTGCATCTTGCACTGTCCAGCACGCTACTGAACGACCCAAGCTCATATGAAGTCTGTCATTTCATCAGCGGAAAATGACATGCACCAGCTTCTTATCCCAAACAGAGTTTCCAACACACTTCAATCCACACATACTGGTTAGATGAACAATAAACCAAGCTTGTTAACTACCAAAAACTAAAACTAGGCCCAGTCCATGAAAGGGGCACTCCCAGGAGAGACTGTATAAAGGCTGGAACATGAAACACCTTTGTAAACCTGAGACAGCTGCCTTGGGGACAATGACAGGGAGAATCCCCCAAAGTGACTCCTTTGTTTCTGCTCTACTCTGGCCTCCGATTGTTCCTTCCAACGTGGAGTACTTTGCACTTGTCTCTACTGAATTTGATCCTATTTACTTCAGATCATTTCTCCCGTTTGTCCAGATCATTTTGAATTTTAATCCAATCCTCCAAAGCACTTACAACCTCTCCCAGCTTGGTGTTGTCCACAAACTTGATACGTGTAAGAGAGAGACTGTTAATGGGAGGGTTTCCCCATGTGTCAGAGGGTTACACCCTGGTGGGAGGGGGCTAGGCCTGTACTGGATAAGGTCACTCTGTGCTTCACAGTGTGCTAGAACCTAGAATGTGCATTAGCAGGGGAAAAGCTGGGGGGAATCGGCTTGTGGAATGGACAAAAGCCTAGTCTGAATTCTCACACCTTGCCCTTTTCACCCCGGCAGGCCAGAGAATAACATCCATGTTTCGCTGCAGATCATCTCGTCCTCCCAGGGGCAAGGAAATGGCTGCAATGGAGCTGGCTCAGGTAAGAGATTATCAGGGTGGCGGGCTCTGCTTGGAGGTTGAGGAGCAGTAAATGCATAAGAGGGTGGGAATTGCTAGAAGTGGTGGGAAGCAGGAAATATCTCGGGTGGAGAAAGGGAGGGGACAGCATGTGACAAACCTGCTGAGACTTGTGTAGTGTAGGGCGTGATGGGTTGTCACCCCCAGGAGGCAGTTTGTGGAGCTTCTGGGAACTGCTGTGTCCTCTAACCCTCACGCTGGGCTGGCCCTTCTCACACTGCTTTGCTGGAGATTTCGCCAGCCTCTCCAGGGCCTGTTATCACCCAACACAACAGCAGGTGGCGCCATGCAGCCAACTAAGCTACCTGAGTGCGTTACCTAAGCCACTCAAGGACAGATAGAAGACAAGAGCCAATTTCCCACTCCCCAACCTTGCACACTTGCTGTAGTATAAATCCAGAATGATACCATCTTATAGTGCACAGGGATCTCTATAATACAAGCTCATTAATGTAGTTCCCCTTCCCCTCGATATGGGACAGATGTGCACAACAAGCTGAGATTTTCCCCAGACACTTCACTCAAAATACGCTGGTTAAGATAAAGCATCAAACAAGTTTATTAACTGCAGAAAGATAGATTAAGTGATTATAAGTGATAACAAACAGATCAAAGCAGATTATTTAGCAAATAACCAAAACTCAGACTAAGCCTAACATACTAGATGGATAGAATTTGAATTAGCAATTTCTCACCCTGACTGATGGTACAAGCAGTCCCCCAAGTTTCCATACACAAGCTAGAAATCTCTTGATCCTGGGAGCAGCACTTCCCCCACATCCGTTTTTGTTTCTCAGGTGTTTCCAGAAGTTCTCTTGTGTGGAGAATGAGGCCAAGAGATGATGTCACACCCCACCTTATGTAGCTTTTCCATATGGTGGGAACCTTTTGTTCCAAACTCAGTTCCTAGTTCAGTTTGTGGAAAAATACAGGTACTAAAATGGAGTTTAGTGTCATGTGGTCTGGTCACAGGCCCTGCTGAGTCATAGTAGCCATGACTCATAGGCTGGCTGAAACATTCACAGGAAGGCTAAGCTCTTCCACAGTCCATTGTCTTTGTTGAGCCATCAGCACTGTCTGGCTTCTTCATTGTTGTACCTGAAAGGCTCATTGTGGGTGTTACCCAGAGTAAGCACATTTGAAATACAGATACAGAGTCAATATCCATAACTTCAGATACGAACATGATATGTGCACACAAATAGGATAATCATATTCAGCAAATCAGAACTTTTCCAGTGACACCACACATGATGCATCTTCTACAAAATAGATCATAATTATGTCCTAATCATATTATAATCATACCACTATGATGAATATGGGGGTGTAGTGTCAGATAGGTCCTAATTTCAAGGCACAGGAGTTGGGAATGGAACTTCCCCTCTTTGTGGAACAGGAAATAACCCTCCAGCCAGGGCTGGGACAACTTCCCAGACTCTCAGCGATGGAGCCTGAATCTACTGACATTTCATTAATTACCACCAACCCCAATCTTTGTGGCAACTGTAAACTTTATCAGTGATGATTTTGTACTCTCTTCTAAGTCATGGATAAGAATGTTAAATAGCACAGGGCCAAGAACCAATCCCTGCAGGAACCTGCTAGAAAGAAATCCACTCGATCATGGTTCCCCATTTACTATCAGAGTTTTTAATCTATTTAATGTATGCCGTGTTTATTTTGTATCATTCTAGTTTTTTTTAGTAAAAATATTGTGCTAATCAAGTCATGTCCCTTACGGAAGTTTAGGTATATTACATCAATACTATTAGCTGCAACCAAACTTTTGATCTCATCCAATAAGGATATCCCGTTAGTTTGATAGGCTCTATTTTCTCTAAACCTTTGTTAATGGGCACTACAATTCTGACCTTCTAACTTCTATTCTTTATGATTGACTTCCCCTTTCTTCCATATATTTTATTTGGAGAGTGCTTGGATTCCTACCAGGGAGCCACTATCAGGGTCCAGAGACAGCCCCATCTCCTATATTAAGCTCTGGCTAGTAGCTATGTGATAAATGTGAAGACCCTGCTTCTGTCTGTCAGATGGGAGACACAAAGGTTCTCTCTTTCTACCCTCTGATGCCTCCTGGCTGCTGTAAGCAAGGTGGGGTGGGACTCTGTTAACATGTGCCTCCCGGAGCTTCCATTTCCCTGGTGCTGCTGTTCCGTGAATAGTGGGGTTGTGAGTGGGTCAGCAGGTACTGAGTATTGGACTCCTGCTCTTTCAGGGGCCGGTGACCTTCGAGGAGGTGGCTGTGTATTTCTCCAGGGAAGAGGGGACTCTGCTGGACCCCACTCAGGGAGCCCTCTACAGAGATGTCATGCAGGGGAACTATGAGACGATGGTCTTGCTGGGTAAGGATTCCTGTCCCTTCTGTTCTTGGAAGGGGAAATGAAGAGTGAAGGTTCATGCCACCCCCACAATGCCATCTGTACCCTGTCCTGTTTCAGCATCACCCCAATAGGCCAGTAACATACATACTACTAGAGACCCTCCTCTGCTGCAGAACACTTTGGGAACAGAGCACAGGAGCAGCATCACACAATGTCAAATATCTCCTCTTTACTCAAGTAAAACTGGGGTTAGGTCCAGCATAATGAACAGAAGCTTCCTACCCCCAGCCTTCTCTCAAACCCTGAGCCTTCTCTACCCAAACCAGAATGTGCTTGGGGTGTAACAAGCAGGCGGCTGGAGTCAGAGCTGCCAGTCCAGGGTTACTTATCATACAGACACTCAGTGCGTCCTTGAACGCTGGCTGGGAGTATCCAGACAGGGGAGCTCCAGCAGCAGAACACTGAATCTCACCCAGGATTACAGATGACACAACTCCTCGCCGATCTGGATTGCACCCCAGCATGTGAAAATGGCCTAGGTTGGTAGTGACATTTCTTGAGACATGGAGAGTCTTGCTCCCATATCACCAGGTGTAATAAAAATAACAGGAAAGGCCAAATATGGAAAACTGATTGTTCAGCTTGCTTTTGACCTGCATCATATTTTGCAGTATATTCCAAATAAGGAAATTAACGTGCAACGTATGTGTCATTGTTTGTGGTTTTAAACTGTAAAAGGCTTGTGTGATTTTTAGCTCAGGAACAGTATTCCAATAGCTGTCGCCCCCTGCGTGCTTGTAACCAAGAAAAGAGCCTCAGGCTGAGCTGATTCAAATATTAATCCTGTGGTCGTTTTCCACAACAGCCTCAATAGGTCCCTGTGATGGAATGTAAGGCTACATCTAGACTACCCACCGTATCGGCGGGTTAAAATCGATTGCTCGGGGATCGATATATGGCGTCTCATCTAGACGCCATATATCGATCCCCGAGCGCGCTTATATCGATTCCGGAACAACACCAACCCCAAGGGAGTTGCTGATTTGACAGGGGGAGCCGCGGACATCGATCCCACGCGGTGAGGATGGGTGAGTAATCCGATCTTAGATATTCGCCTTCAGTTACGTTATTCACGTAGCTGAATTTGCGTATCTAAGATCGATTTCCCCCCGTAGTGTAGACCAGCCCTTAATGTCTTCACACCTTCCCCCTGCAGGAGAATGGCTGTTTGACCAGCTGTTTGCCTTGCTGTCTCTGAGGAACTGGTCTGTGGGTGTTCCCCAGAACTGTAACTTTTTCAGTAATATCATACTGTAAAATCTCACAATTTTACATACAGTGTTACTACACATTTTAACAGGAGGATAATATTCAGTAGGTTATGTGTTTTCTAATGATACCTCACAAGCCATACTGGGTACAAAATTGATCATAATTTTCTAGAAGAGTGAACACAGGGGTACAGATTGACACAGTGTCTGTGTGTGTGTTCCCAGCAGATATGTGGGTATTTCAATCCCTCATAAGCACAATGTTTGGCATCTTCAAGGACCTGGGGAACTGGTCCTGGGAATTCACTAGTTTAGCAAGTGTGAGACTGCATGAAATTGTGAGACACTTTGGTATTAATAATAAAATAATGTAATCTGATAAAATTGCAATGAATCATGCTAGGTATGCCATGTAAAGTGTCAGTGAAAATGTTATGATTTGCCAAGTATGATAATTTTGTTTCTATGTTTCTATCACCTTTGTATTGTGAGTTACAGATATGTAAGGTATATCTGTATTTCCAGACTTGTGCAGTTTTTCTGGGTGACACCCCCAGACATATTGGTATCAACATTGCCTAGCATGTTTGATGGCCCATTGAGGGTCATCAGCTGTACAATGAACCTATGGACCAAGGGGATACACCTATTGAGTCAGCAAGACATGCCGGGGTTTGCCTGTGTAATGAAACCTCCAAAGCTTTTCCATGCCATGTGCTGTGAAGCTTGTGTTTGGGACACAGGAAGTACAAGCCACATGGCAAAAGGAATATAAAGCGCAGCTGCATCATCTCCATCTTGTCTTCAATCCCCCTTCCTACCTCTGGAGCAACTTCTCTACAAACTGAACCCTGGAACAAAGGACTGAATGACCCATCCAAGCTGTGGATGCGTTCCAGACAGACTTTCAAGCCAGCAACTCACCAATACTGCTAAGAACCTGATATATCCATTTTGGAATGTATCTGACTGCTTTTCCATTTAAATTCTTTCTGTCTTTCTTTCTTTTAAACCTTTAGTTTAGATGCTAAAGAATTGTCTGGAAGGATGGAATTTAACTTCATTCTTTCATTTGTTCTTTCTTCTAAACATTTAGTTTAATTGCTAAAGGATTGGCTGGCAGCATGGTATTTTGGATGAGATCCAAACCTGGGTAATGTGGCTAACCTTCTACCCACCCACTTCCTGGATCCAATTAGGATCACTCTCCTGCTGCCCTCTGGCCATGCTGTATCACAGTGAGCAGAGTTTTTAAATAACCTCTCACTGTACGGGACCTAGTTGCTGATTAGGAGTCAGAGAACTGTCATGTAATAAAGGGGGCCGTGTGATTTCTTTTTTCAGAGTCTCGTTAACCAGTGTGTGGGATCAGAAGCACAGTTTGTGACTGGTCAGTGAGTTTAACTTCAGTGTTAACCACCAGTATGGGGAGCATCTGCTCTCCCTTTTTCAGCCTGCTCTGACCTTGGCATTTTCAGTGAGGACTGCCCCAGGCACACTAGGTCACACTAAGCACTGAAGATAAATTAACAGAATGTTTTTGATGATCAAGTTGTATGAAATCAACTGAACTCCTTTGTTTTCTTTCATCTGAGCGGAGTTTCTGGTTTTCCAACGTGATATGATCTCCCAGCTGGAACAAGGGGAAGAGCCATGGGTCCCAGAGCTCCAGGGTTCAGAGGAAAGAGAGATCCTGAGATCTCCCCGCACAGATGAGGAAACATTAAACCAACTCAGAATCTGTAAGTGCCTGAAGGAAACATCTAGGATGCCCTACAAAGCTCTTGGGAAGTCTCTCAGTTCATTATTGTCCATAGCAGGGGTCGCATCCGCAGGGTAAATATAGCTCAAGGCTTCCTATAGATGCTAGCAGACACCGGGCAGTAGCTTTCTCCCTTCCCCCTGTGAAGTTGGATGGGATGTGAAGGCTGAATTGATCCCCTCCTCTCTCCTGTTGGGGGGAGCTGAGTTCCTGATTTTTATTTGTCCTCTCTCCAGCACTTGTTTTGGTTTGGCCTTCCCCTTTCCATCCCTGTTTGAGGTTTCTGTCTCTATCACAGCAGGTGATGCAATGACGTGTGAGGTTCAGCACAGACCAGAAAAAGAGCAGGGAAACCAGCCAGGGGAGAAAATGGATAAATTTATTTCCTGTCAGGGAACTCAGAAGGGCCTTAAGGAAACCAGAATACAGCAGGAAATCTGCAGGGAAAAGCAAAAAAAATACATGTGCTGAGTGTGGGAAAAACTTCATTACAGATCAGGCCTTTCTCTACATCAGAGAATCCACACAGGGGAGAGGCCCTGTGAATGCAATGAGTGCGGGAAAACTTTCAGTCGCAGCTCGCACCTTATTGGGCATCAGAGAATCCACACAGGGAAGAGATCCTATCATAGAATCCTAGCTTATAAGGATTGGAAAGGACCTCAAGAGATCATCTAGTCCAACCCCTGGCTCAAAGCAGGACCAATTCCCAAATGGTTCCCTCAATGATTGAACTTACAACCCTGGGTTTAGTAGGCCAATGCTCAAACCACTGAGCTATCCTCTCCCTCCTGAATGCAGTGAGTGCGGGAAAACTTTCAGTCGCAGCTCACACCTTATTCGGCATCAGAGAATCCACACACAGGAGGGGTCCTATGAATGCAGTGAGTGCGGGAAAACCTTCAATCGCAGCTCTCACCTTATTCAGCATCAGAGAATCCACACGAGCAAGAAGCCCCGCGAATGCCGTCAGCAGGCCTGCACAACTCGTAAAGTGGTGATGTAGAGAAATCTCTGTATTAACTATCTCTATAAATCTTTATAACGTTGCATTGTGTTATTTTGTATTAAGTATCTTTATCTTTATGACATTGCATCCGGCATGATGTTATTTTGTAATTCATATGACTTGGCATTGTGCCTCTCTATTTTCATACAACTTTGTATTAGATCCCTATATAGAGAATTGGTAGAAAACTTTGTATCAAATGTTATAGCCCCTAAGGATAGTATAGTTAAAGTAAAAGAAAACATGTGCCTTTTTGCTAGAAGTAGAATAAGATCTTCCCCCGCACTCTGTAATCAATTGCTCTATTGACTGAATGAGGTGTGAATGAGTAAGGCTTGGAAGACACCCACCTCCAGACAGCTACAACAGTTGAAGAGGGAATGGGAGCCAGAGCAAAGGACAATACAACTTGTCAAGTGGGCCCAATAAAGAAGAGCAGACATATTGATGGCCTCAGGGATTAGAAGCAAGCACCTTCTTTAGAAAACACCCTCTTTGAGCAGCATTGGGACAACACCCAGAGAAAAGCAGCACAAAGACCAACGGACGCAGACCCAGATTTTGAATCTGGTCTAGATTTGCATAAGAGGGAAGCTGCTATAAATGCGAGGTGTCTTGCAGAAGGACCCCGGATCTCGTCTTGTCACCATCGGACCATCGATTTCGATCGGTAGAAGTCCGGCTCCACCCCTCCCCCATCTAACTCACCTGGCCAGTGCAGTTAAGGGGAGCAACTAGTTGGTAACAACAGCAAGACGGAGTGTGTTTATATCTGTGTGTGTGCGTGAATGCATGACTGTGATATATATCTCATGTGCATATCATAGAGTATTAATTGATACCTGTATTACTAATAAATGTGGCATTTTGCCTTAATTCCCCTGAAAAGTTCCTGTACAGTACTTTGAGTAAAACAGCGAGGGCCACAATACTCCAAAGAAAACAGCTGAGGACCGAAACCCCCCGGCCCTGCGGAAACACCCCCCACTCAGGACCTCCCAGCCTGGCGGAAACACCCCGCCCAGCCCTGCAGAAACAAACCCTCCTTCCCCAGCGCCGCCCCACCAAAACAGCTGTGGGTCAAAAAGGAAGGTTGGTGGTGGGGAGGTGTTACTTCATGTTAAATCAACCAGGGACTCCCAGCCAAAGAGGTGGCTGGGAGCCCTCAGGGTCAAATTAAAGGGCCTGGGGCTCTGACGACTGGGGGAACCCGGAGCTTTTCAGGGCTGGGGCAGGGATTTAAAGGTCCCAGAGCTCCTGCTGCTGAGGGGAGCCTGAGCCCTTGAAATCCCAGCCTCACTCCATCCCCTGGAGCTGCCGCCAGGATTCAAAGGGCTCTGTGCTGCCTGCAGCCACAGGGATCCCTGAGCCCTTTAAACCTCAGCTGCGGCCGGGAATCTCTGCGAGCAGCCCAGAGCCCTTTGAATCCCGGCCGTGGCTGGCAGGCCGGCTTTAGGAAGTGCGGGGCCCCGCAGGGATGACTGGGGAAAAAAAAAGCCTTTCAGTTCTTAACAACCGGTTCCCTATAAAAAGTTCTGCCACAGTATGTATTTTTTGTACCAGTAGGGTTACCATGCGTCCGTATTTTCCTCCCAGATGGCGATTTAACAACCAAAAAGCCTGACATGTCCGGGAAAGTACAGATGTATGTTAACTCTACCTAAAAGTTCTTTTTTAAAAAGATGGGTCTGAACTAGAAATGAGCTCTGCCACTCCCTTAGGGTGTGCTAGGGTGCACATGTGTGGGTCCCAGCTGCTCCCTGCCCATCTCATTGAAGCAGGTGTGCAGGGTTACTTCCCTCGGAACTGCAGGGCACCAGTGAACATGGGGCTGGCTGGAGGTGGGGGAGGGGGAGGATGAGAGAGGTAGGGTCTGGCTGCAGGCTGGGCAAGGGGTGTGGGGCAGGCTGGAGACAAGAGGTGTGGGGTGCGCTGGCTGGCTTCAGGCAGGGCCACAGGGAGGGTGCTGCATGGGTTGGCAGGGCTGGAGACAAAGGAGTGCGGGACTGGCTGGCTTCAGGCAGCGGGGTGTGGCAGGGGTTGGCTGGAGACGGGTTGGTGCAGGGCTGAAGGCAAGGCAGGGGGTACGGGGTTGGCTGGAGACAGGGCAGGGGGTGCAGGGCTGGTGCGGGCAGAGCAGGCAGTGTGGCAGGGGCTGGCTGGAGACAGGGAAGGGGGTGCAGGGCTGGCTGGAGACAGGGGTTGGTGCAGGGCTGAAGGCAAGGCAGGGGGTGTGGGGCTGGCTGGAGATGGGCAGGCTGCAGGCAGGAACTGGTGCAAGCAGGGCAGGAGGTGCGGGGCTGGTGCGGGCAGGGGGTGCAGCAGGGGCTGGCTGGGGATGGGCTGGCTGCAGGCAGGGCAGGGGGTGCAGGTACAGGGGGTACAGCCCATCCTCTGTGGTGAGTGCCTCCTTCTCCTCCTCCTCCTCCCCCCTCTCCCTCTAGGGTAGCAGCAGCAGCCTGGGGCTTGGGGGCTATTTCAAGGGCCCAGGGTGCCCCTGCTTCCACTGCCCCAGCTCTGTAAATAGCCGCGGGAACCCTGGGGAAGTGGCGGGGCTCCAGCGGCTATTTAAAGGGCCAGGGAGGTAGAAGCAATGGGAGTCCTGGACTTTTTAAATAGCCCCCAGAGCCCCGCAGCCATACCCCAGGGCTCCAGAAGCAGGGCTCTAGTGGCAATTTAAAGGGCCTGGGCTTCCAGCTCCTGCTGGGAGCCCCAGGCCTTTTAAATTGCCCCCTGGGGAAACTGGGCCACCCTGGTACAGCGCACTGGCTTTTGCTGGTACTGGGGCTTGGGTGCGGGGTCCTCTTAGGAGCGAGGCCGATTCAAGGGAATTGGTTAAATTGGCCTAAAGCCGGCCCTCGTGGCTGGGATTTAAAGAGCTCTGAGCTCCCCGCCCGCCTGCCCAGAGCCCTATAAATCCTGGCCGCGGCTGAGATTTAAAGAGCTCTGGGCTCCCTGCGGCTGCGGGCAGCTCAGAACCTTTTGAATCCCGGCCACGGCTGAACTTTAAAGGGGTTTGGATTCCCCGCGGCTACGGGCAGCCCAGAGCCCTTTGATTCCCGGCTGCGGGACGCACAGTGAGACTTCACGGGCCGCACGTTGCCCGTGGGCCGTATGTTGTGCAGGCCTGGCATGGAGGGGCAAAATAGATAAGAAATTTCCGTGGCCTGTCACTAGCAAATAGTAGCCACCATGGATCCTGCCAGAGGTGGCTACATCTTAGCACTGTGGGAAGCAACCCTTCACAGAGACCATTTGTCTTGTGGTTTGGGATACTTCTCAAGACATGCTGCACTCAGAGTGACCCCCTCATCCTGTGCCAGCTGGAGAAAAGAAAAGGAGCCAACCAACTCTCCCACTACCAGCTGCGAACGACTGATCCCCAAACAGGGGGAGGCCTCTGACTTTGATGTGTATTAAATATCAGGCTGTTCTCTTTCTTTGGCAAATATCTAACAGAGCTAAAAGAGGAAACAAATGATCCTCAAAGGAGAGGGGAAAGACAATCAGTGGGAAATATAATCCTCTGCAACATCCAGAATGGAGAGCGACTCAGGGCAACAGGTTCCCCCGAAGGAAGAAGTTTTTGGGATTTAGAAACATAAGGAACAGCACAAAACTTGAGAGGATTGTTAATTGACATTTGGTAATGACACAGAGGGAAAACCTGAGCTTTCAGATCAGTGTTCAGAAATGAAAGACAAAGGGTGGAAATCAGAGATTTTGGATCCATTTTGCAAATTATAGAGAGGAAAGTGGAAAATCAGAGGGATTTTATATCAGTTGTTGATAGGAGGTAAAATCTGAGTGTTTCACATGAATACTTGGTAAATGAATAAAGAGGAAATGGGCAACATTTGCAAACATTTTGTGTTCAATAATCTGAGAAAAGGTGTAAATCTGAGATTTTCTTATTATTTTATAATTAGAGACAGGAAAATCTCAGGGCATATTCAATTAGAAATAGACAACTAGAGAGAAGTGGGGCAAATGTTTAGGTTATTTTATTTGAATCTTTGAGATTTGCAAAGAAATTGTGTCACAAACTGCATATTTGATAACATGAGAGGAAAACACCAAGATCTGAGGGGAGAGAGTCACTTTCCTGTCAGGGCCCAGTGCTCCCTCCCCCTCCCCCTCCAGGGTCTCTCACTCACTGGGGGCTCCAGGCGGGGCTGGTGCGGTCAGAGCCTGGGGCTGCCTAGGGGGCAGGTCCCAGCTGGAGAAAGCCCCTCCCCCCCGGCCAAGATAGGAATGTGCTACTGGTAGCAGCCTGGGGCTGGACCCTCTCTATGGGGGACACTTGCTCCCCCCTCCCCTTCCTGGCCCTTCCCACGCCCTGTTGCCAGCAGAGAGTGGCCCCCCCAGCCCAGCCCAGAGGTGTCCCTAC